>NW_009185903.1:28280-30822 GCF_000690835.1 Fulmarus glacialis
CCCCGTTCATGACACGCGGTTGGCGGTCAGTGAGCAGTTGCATTGTGCATTGCCTGCTTTGTATATTCTGTTATTTTTGTTGTTCTCCTTGTTATTATTGCTGTTCTACTTCATTTTATTTCAATTATTAAACTGTTTTTATCTCAACCCGGGAGTTTTCCTACTTGGGCCCTCCCGATTCTCTCCCCACCAGAGATGGGAGGTGAGCGAGCGGCTGCGTGGGGTTTATTTGCTGGCTGGGGTTAAACCATGACAATTACAAAATCACAGAATCGCAGAGTCACTGAGGTTGGATGGGGCCTCTGGAGTCATCTAGTCCAACAGTCTGCTCAGGCAGGGTCTGCTAGAGCAGATTGCTCAGGACTGTGTCCAGTCGGGTTATGAGTATTTCCACAGATGGAGACTCCACAACCCCTCTGGGCAACCTGCTCCAGAGTCTGATCACTCTCACAGCAAAGTAGTCTTTTCTTTAGCACAGAAATTCAAATTCTGTCTCACCAAATATCTTCACTGACCAGCAGCAGTGCCTCCTAGCTCTGAAGAAAGGGATCACTGGCAATTATAGTCTTGATGACTATGGCCAGTGGGTACCTGACCTCAGACATGCCACCATGTCAATGTGTAAAGCAACATGTAGCCAAAAATTCTATTTTTCCAGTCACTTAAACGCAAGTCCAGGAAAATCTACCTCAGTTTAGCTGAACTCAAATGTTTTCCTGAGCACTGTAATTTGAATATGAAAATATTACTTCCTGTTTTTTTGAGAAAAACCTTCTAAACAGATTTCAGTTGGTGCTGACTTTACCACCTGACCTTCCTGTCAGGCTCACGCTGGAGTCAAGGCCACGGCACGCCAAGGCCAGGTCTGGGCTTCTGTCCCCTGGGAGGAACAGACAAACCCCTGCAGGAAATTTGGGCCTGAAGATCAACCGCAGAAGAGTGACAGGAGATGACACACTGTGCTCAGCAGCCCTGGAGAAGCTGCTGATTTGCTGCTTTCAGGCTTAAGACCCCAAACTACATGGGGTGAAATGATGGCCCCGCTGGTGTCAGTGTCAACCCCCTGCTGCAGGGTGGTCAGGATTTCATCCATGAAGAAACAATGCGAGGATCTACTTGTGACCTACAGGGAAGAAAGAGGGAAGCTTTTTTTCTGTACCTCCCTCTAGTTTGAGCGTCTCAAGCTCTTTACGGTTTTCTTTGCTCCTCCCAGTGCTTGCACAGTGCAGGGGGGGCATCTGGCCCTCAGTGGCAAAGGCCTCATTCACTCCACCACAAAAGGCAGTTTATTACTTGGTAGGAAACAGCGTGCACGTCATTACTCTGTTTCCTGAGTGTCGCACGCTACAGATGAACTTAAATTGTTTGGCTAGATACCAATACAATAAGTTGAAAAGGTCAAAAGCGCATTCGCCAACTGCTGCTCTTGAGAGATGCTGTCCTCGCGGGGCCGACGGGGGGAGAGAATGCCCGCCACTGTCCTGGGCCCTGAGGACAATTTGTTTTAGGCTTCCAAAGCCCCATTTCACAAACAGATCGCACATTGTACCCTCCACTGGGTGAGGCGCTGGGAGGTGGGGCAACCCAGAGCTGGAAGTTCAGATGACTCAGGGCTCAAAGCCTTTGACAGAGAGCAGGCACAGGGGGCTGCCAGCCCCTTTGCCATGGCCGCCCCGCGGAGAGCAGGGCGGCAATGTGGGGCTGGCTCCCGGAGCCCGGGGCCGTTCGGCTGTTCTGCATAGGTGGAGAGTGGGTGTAAAACCTCCCGCTGCCAAAGGCTTGGCTCAGACACACTGGGGTGCTGCTTTACTTTCACCTTGCACTGACGTGTCAGGGTGTTGTATTCTGTCTCTCTGTAGATTCGGGGGAATGGGGTCCGGACCCTGACTGGGCTGTCTATATCTTGCAGAGGCTGTGATAAATTGGACCTTTCTTCAGTGGCTGTTATCCCACGCTTCCTTCTCCCGCCCACAAATGTTCATCCCTGCCTCAGCATCCCTCCCCTGGAGATAGCAGACCTGTTTGAGAGACCACACAGGTACTTCAACTACATCCTTTGTTTTTGGCCAGGGGACTTTTCTGCTGTACCACCTCTTCAACCTGGCTCAGCGAGCAGCTGCACAAACCGTGGTGTCCACAAAATGGAGGGAATGATGCAAGGGTTGGGAATGAAGAAACAAGCTGCAGGGTGGGCACAAGGCATGCTTAAGGCAGCAGGAGCATCAATGCACCCCAAAGTGTCACCACAACCTAAGAGAGTGGGAAAAAGGAGAAAAAAAGAAGACAGGGAGGAAGGAGCTCATGGAGAGAGTCACCTCCTTTCTTACACCTGAGATAAAGAGAACAGCTTCCCGCAGGCTGTGAAGCTGGTTTGCTATTTATTTGAGGGGTGCCTGCAGCTCAGCAATGTGCAGAGCCAACCCATTACCTCTTTGTGCCGAGGCTTCAGGACCTCACAGCAGAGAAGCTGAAGGGAGAACCCTCCTGGTGACTGTTTTCAAAGCAAGAATTCAGTAGCGTAAGTCCAACTCCCTGAACTGGC
>NW_009185903.1:30856-36485 GCF_000690835.1 Fulmarus glacialis
TGCCTTGCTACTAAGCCCCGATTTCAAAATATTTACAGTGGCTCTGTTACTAGAGTTGCTTCACAAATCTAAAGTTCATTGTAGTCCAACTACTCCATCTAGTGTTTAATCTTCATAGTTTCACACCGTTCAAAACATTTTTGTATCCTCAGTATTGCCAAATCTTGCAATTGCATCAGGTTTCTCACAGCAGTTGATGCTTTATTTAAAGCTCCAACTTCTGGAGACAAATGGCTACCTGAGAAAGCAGAATGGGGGCATTTTTTGGTTTAGTTGTTTATTATGAGCAGTTTTCAACCTCTCTGTGTTTTTTGGTAGAGCTTGAAATGTTGACAATGTATGCCCTCAGAAGACAGCTAATAAAAATTCTGTATTTATTTCATGGGACTTCATGATTTCTGAGCTATTTTTTGTTGATGGAACCTAACTCCTAACCTAACTGGTTTTGGAAGATCTGGGTTGTCACACATTTGAGGCTGTATTCACACATGAACTATTAACACTGGTCTCTTCTGCCTTGCCTATTTTAGAGCTGGTAGGAATCCGATGAGCCCATGGCTTGAGATTAGACGTGCCTTTGCTGAATTTGCCCCACCATCCATTGCAGCTGCAAAGAACTTGCAGCACGTTGGTGCTTCCCTACTTCTCCTGAGGTTTATGATCAGCATAGAGGTTGAGTCTCTCCTATGTGGACACATCCTATCATACAACCACGTACCTGCTGCAGTGCTTCTGTGTCAGTAGAGGAGGGATAGCTGTTCGCCTTGCATTTATTTCAAAGCAGTGTACTAGGCCATTTCTCACATACTTTTTAGCGAGTATTAACAATTCAGAACAGATTTTGCCTTGAGGACTGAGGGTAGCATTAGGTATAACACCTAATGGAGATCACAGGGGTACAGTATTGCCAGATCCCTTGAAGTCAGCAGAAGTCACTCCGATGTCTTGCTTATTTTCTTAAAACCTCCACTCCTGGAGGTGAAAGATCTCAGCTTTCATTATTTGAATATCCAAGTGTCACTTCCCATTAGAGAAAGAAGTCTCAAGACATGTTCTCAGAGGTCACAAATCAAGTTACAACTCAGACCATTTTGTGCAAGTCATGATTTTTGAATGACAGGAGTTAGCAATACAAATACCAATTTACAACAGAGGCAATGGTGGATGCAGGGGGAGATTGCCCGTCTCCCTGCCTGCCTGACCCCACAGTGCTGGACCTCAGCCTTGGCTCCCTCTCAGACACTGTGAAGCAGCTCCAGCCCCTTCCCCAGCTTATTCCAGCTATGCCACCCCGACCGAGCATCTCCCACGCAGCAGCTGCCCCACACCAGCAGGATCAAACCAGCCTGGTGTTACACTACGTCGGCAGGCTGGCAGAGGTCATTGCCAAGAGAATTTGATCCCACCCTCAGAGAGTTTAATGGCCTGATCATTGGGAAAGAAAAGCTGTGTTTTCAGAGCTACATGGGGAAGTTTTCAGCAGAGATGGATCATTTCTGGGAATGTTACGGACTACTGCTTCTCATGGCATTCGTATGTCCTTCTGTTTATGCATTACTAAGCGCTCCTTTATATGGTTGCTAAGACTAAGTACAGCTGTGAAATCCATCTGCAGCTTGTTTTCATGACTGTTGTCATTAAGTAAGTTTGGCTTCATCAGGATGAAGAACCATCAACAGTGCTACGGTGCTGCTAATCAACATCCAGTGAGAACTTGGGTGAACTCTCCCAAAACAAGGATTTACTTGCACTTTCCTGATACCAAAAAAAAGACATGTTCTTTTAACCCTTGCCACGGGCTAGTTCAGGGTTGCCTGAAGGAGGACACTTTCAGAAGCACAAGTAGAAACTCAGTGCCTAATTTTCACAGATCAGGGGATTTAGGAAGTTACAGTGATGCTTTCAGCCATGGTTTCCCAAAGTGAAGGCAAAGGCAGCCGTCTGGTTCAGCCACCTTCTCAGCTGAAGGCTGAAGGCAGTGCTTCCCCATCTTCTCCCTCACATCTGCCAGGATATTCCTTGCATGACAAGCTCCCGGAGGCAAAGGGACCCAGAGGTGGCCCCTGCCAGTAAACAGCTCCAGAGGGCAGCGGGCCCTAGAGCAGCCCCTGATGCCCATCACTCAGCACTTCTGCTCCAGCCCTAAAGTTTGGTATGAGGCGTTCAGCACAATCTAGCCACAAAGCACGTAGAGTGGGACAAACCAAAAAGCAGACATGAGAGCATGTGGCATTGCACAAGGACCTAGCAAGAGTGCACTCCTCTCTTTAAACTCATGTTCTTTTGCTAGATCAAGGAGCCCTGCTCTCCCTGCCCTGGAAAGGGGAGAGCTCAGACTGAGGACACGGATTTGGAGCACTGAGTTCAGGTGTAATAAAATGATTGTAGCTGTGCCTATGCATACTGTGATGAAAAAACAGGTCTCTTGGGAGAGGCATGCCTGGCCTGTTCACCTATCACTGCAGATACCTCCAACACACCCCCTGGCCAAAGTGACTGCTTGCTTCTCCTGATTTGGAAACAACCCAAAAAACACTGCAGACCTTCCCAAGGGACAAAGAGATAACAGTCACTTTGGACTTTCTGTTGAATGGAGTAAGCTCCTAAACAGAAAAAGAGCACAGTCATCTTTGCTGACTCTGAAAGTGCAGGGTCTCCTTTAGAGCAGCCCCTTACTCTCATCCAGTCCTCCCACAGAGCAGCAATTTACTGAAAGAGCAGGAGTACACTCGCTGCAAATCAATGGGGCTGCTTTTGAGCTAGAGCCCTACCCACTGTAAGTAACACCACTGATGGCTGGACCTTGTACTGAAGTCCTGCTCTGTATTTGGGAAGGTCACATCAGTGAAGAGAAGATGGAAGGCTCCTCTCCGAACATGGGTTGAGCAAACTTGTAATATATTCCAACCCAATGTTGTCACATACTACAGCTGACATGTCTTCTACTACCTGTAAATCCATCAGGAAAAGAACTTTGGAGGAGATTAATGTATTCACAAATTCATGTGGAAAAATTTCAATTAACACTGAAGACAATCCTTTTTGCATATTGAAATGTTTAGTTCTCGTATTTTTTAATCATTAATTTAACTTTGGAAATGCCAATCTTTGAGGAAAAGCAACCTTTTTTTTCAGTTTTTTTCTTTCAGGGGAAAAAAAAGTTATCTCAATTTCAATACGTTTTTACCACTACAGAGAAAAATAAACATTCCCATCAAGTGTAACATTTGGTTTAACCCAAAATGCTCTGTTTTGCTTTTTCAGTTTTGATAAGAAACCTGGAATATTTCTGTCTTTTTCTGACCTGAACTTATATGCTGTAACCTTTTGATTTGTCCAGTGAATCAAAAAAGAAACATAACTCCACAATAACTATTCTGTCTTCCTGATTTTAAGCATGATATTTTGCTTCTGTTTCAGACTGAGGTATTTATTTGAGTTTTGGCTTCCTAGCTAGCATCTTCTGTAATAGCATGAGACAAATAAACAGCATATGGCTGCACCAAGCCGTGCCTTAGTGTACAGCGGGTCCTATTAAAATAAAGTGTAAAGACTCTGCTGGTGGGTTTACGCTGTCTCTACGGCCACCCTCAAGCCTGCAGTGAGGACAGAGGTGTTGCCAAAGCAGAACCCATAAGGAAGGTGTATGCGCATTAAGACAAATAAAGATTATGGACAAATAGGCTTTTCAAGTGCAAAATAATTGGGTTTGATTGATAAGCAGAAAGCGAATCTTTACCACATCCCAATATACACACAGAGCACCTAGTGTGGAAGAAAAGTGGATTCAGTTTAACAACCTGCTTATGGCTGGGCATGACTGAGCTGCTATTACATTACAGCACATGTCAGAGGGCGAGTCTGGCCCTACGGACGCTGCCTCTCCACAGGGAAGGTGGAAGAAGGGACTGCAGGGACTCTACTGTCAACAGTGGCATAGGGCACCCTGGGTACAGAGCAGTCCAGGAGGAGCAGATTCACGCAGCCAGGCAAGGATGTGCAAAACAGAGGGGAGACAAAAGCCAGGGGTCAAAAGAGCTTAGGAGCCTGCTGAGGTCTGGTGTTTGGGGGGGTCTTCCTGAGTGCTGCTTATTTTTGTGTGTGAGACTGGGAAAGGACCCTCCTCCCACCCAAAGTGGATGTTGAACCCTTCCATAGACATGGTCTGGGTTTGCTTTTAAAGACAGAAATGCTTTCAGCTTAAAAAAGCATATAGTCTTTCTTTAAATATGTGCCTGCCCTTGTGAGGGTCCACTGCCCTTCTTCCATAGAGACTGCTTGCTCTTTTTGGACATTGTGCATTGGCCTTGCACAGAAACACATTACAGAGAATATGAATCAAGAGTAAACACCAGAAAAAAGTGGATATAATCAAGTACATTTTGGACATAAAACCAACAGACATAAGGAGCTGAGTACATAGAGGAGATTCCTCAGAAAAAGCCTTCAAGCTACATAGGAAAAACAACAGTTGTCACTGCAGCCACATACTTGTGTGCAACTGGGATCTGAACAGAAAACAAGAGTTTGGGTCTTTAAGCAAAAAAACAAATGTGAGAGCATCCAGCACTCTGTCAATGCATGAGCAACCCTGAGGGATGTTTGAGTAGGACAAACATTAATGTTTCCCCAAAACACATTGAAATTCTCTTAAACTTGGTGTCTCAGTTACAGGATGTAATTCTGTGCTGTGAGAGCTCTCTCTGTAGCCACTGGCCTTGTGCCTTCACCTGTCTGGATACAAGGCTCCCCTACCTTCAGTCCATCCCAGCCCACAATGGGGCCTTACCCAGCTCATCTGGGCTGTGTTTGGACACTACTTCCTTCCCTGGGAGGTTTGCTTCCTGGGCGAGTACAGACTACGTCTGGACTGGGGAGCAGCCATGGTGCTTGATTTGCCATCAGTCCTGGACCTCCTGTTATCCAGGTGCAGGGCCAGCCTTTGGGCCCTTGCTCCCCATGGAGATCAAGCTGTGATGGGGGCTAATGCCTGGCCAAGCTTCACCCCAGCACAGAAGCAGGCCATGGGCAGGATGTGAACCTGGGAGCGAGGAGCTGCTCCTGCATCCTGGGCAGGAACACAAGAGTGACTGAACAGCCCTCCCAGAGCAACAAAAATTTTTTCTCCAGCTCTTAAACCGAGGAGAGGATGAACCTCCCAGGTCCACACAGACACCTCCTTTACAGAAAGGCAGCCTGGCTGCTGATGGCACCATGAGATCTCTCCTTTCTTTAGGTATCCCCTCAGTCCCCTGTGTCTCAGTCTGGATCTTGTTTCCATGTTTTCTTCCCTGTCTTGAGGGAGGATTTATTTTCAAGACTTTCATATTTACAGCTCTCTTAATTCTCCTCCTCACCTCTTTGTGTCCCAGAGTAGTTTTATAGATTGGCTAAAGAGGCAAAATCCTCAAAGCCAGTGCTGGAGGCACTGTCCCTTAATCACACCCAAGCGTGCGCTGGGAGGAGGAGAGGGTTGAGCTATGCTTTCCGCCTGTATTCCCACGCATGAGTGCCCAGAGAGAACCCGGCAACCTGGGCAACCCCCCAGCCTCAGCAAGGGTCAGAGGGGCTCCAAACGCGCCACGAATGGCCATCAGCACAAGCGGCTGCGCAAGGTCTGGGCCTCTGC
>NW_009185903.1:36516-43268 GCF_000690835.1 Fulmarus glacialis
GCAGCGCCACGTCTGCTCCGGGGAACAGTCTGATCATATTTTGTGGCTTTTGTGTTTTCCTTTTTCCTACTTCATGTGGTTGTGTGAGGCAGCAACAGCCAGAGAAGCTGTCTTCCCATCTCCACCCTGTGACGCCCCCCTGAGACAAACCCGTGGTGTTTCCCCGGGCCAGCACCGAGCCAGCAACAGATACCCGGGGGACGAGGCGAGGGGTCTCCCTGCCCAGTGAAGCCCACCAGCAGAGGGTCTGGATCAACTGCTGTAGCTAACCTGCGTCTCACAGTTGATTTTATCAAGCAGGGAAAGGGTACAAGAGGAAAAACCCCTCTCGAGGTCTTCATCCTTGTTCCCCACCTGTGTATCACCACCTTCCCCATCTCTGCTGCAGATGTCACTGAGCACAAAGTCTGTGTCTCTGAGGCACCGTGACTATGGCCTGGGTGGGAAAGGGTGGGGGTTGTCTCAGCTGTGCATGTCCATGAGTCTTACGCAGCTGTACACAGGGTGAGGTCCTTTGCGTCGAGTTAGAACAGCCCAAGGGCTGCTCTGGTTTACACACCCAGCACTCAAGAATTCATTAATGACAGCCCTGAGGAGCTGAAGCTGCAAGTCAGGCTTGTACCATTAAATCCCTTCCCTCCAGCCCTACTACATTGCCAACAGCACGCAAAACTGGCGTAAGAGTTCCTATGCCCGGTCTCTTGTCAAACCTTGGTGCTGGGGGAGACTGCAAGTTTGCACAGAAGGAATCGGCCTCATTGGGATGGGAAACCACCACAGTGCAGACATCTTCAGTTGAGCCCCATCCCCTTGGTTGCTGTCGGGGTCACTTGGGAAAACCATGATTCAGCCGGTCTAGTTTAGGTACCTGCTTTGGGGCAAGAAGAGTCATATGCAAGGAGTGGCTATTTCTCTCCTTCCTATACTAGCTCCCCTGCAGATTTTCCTTTAAGGCTGATAGCAATTTGGTTAGCAGGCAGCAATGCATTTAACACGAGAATATCAACAGGCCTCCTTAGTTCACCTACAGACATGCATGCCGCCGACATACAGACATTTTGCAGGACTGTATTACAACGGTCAGTTTACAGATTTAGACTAGCTCTGCTGTTGTTGGTATGAATTTCCCTTCATCTTAATGAATCAAATATGTCCTATAACTTGTAATTATTTTTCATTTGTACTAATACCACACAAACCTTTCATTCCCTAGTCAATTCAGTTTACGAATGGAAAGTATGCAGGCCACAACTTTTCACAGTGTTCTATAGAAAGAGCTGCTTTCAGGCACCACTATTACATTATGATGATGTTCTTAAAAAAAAAAGGTCACAAAACCAATATAACAGAGTGTATTTGCTTGGGAGCACAGAGTACACAGCTGTGTGTGTTGCAACACAGCCATCCTGAATTGCAAGGATTTCGTGCTTTTCAAACAGCATCCATGACATCTGGGAAATATTTCTGGAAGAATAAATAGGCACAAAATGTCCTGAAAGGTAAATGGCTGCTTGTTTCCCCAAAAGCGTTCCAAACCAGTCAGTACAAGCTGCCGAGTTCCTTTCGAGTGAACAAAGTGCAAAATGCTGCCATTTTTATGCTGTTTAGTACATACCGTCTACCCTCTCCGTAGAAGTACCAACAGTGGGAGATGGTGGGCTTATTTATACCAGATTTTCTGAGGTAAACAAGGGCTAAGAGGACGGTAGCTGCCCCCAGTAGAAATATTTCATGCAACACGTGCACAATGAGTCACACGGCTCACATTCAGATATTATTTGCCTTTCTATACATATAAATATATATACATACACATACAAATATACATATACATATACATATACATACTCAGACATCAATTTCAGGCTATGGCCCAATTCACTTCTACCTCTTACTCAAGCAGTTACAGTGGAATATCTCCTTCTCAAATGGAGAAAATGCATTTTTCCCATCTTCATATCAGTTAAAAGTAGAGGTTTTAATTTAAAAGTTTGAAGTCAAATTTTAACTTAGAAAGGCCACTTCTGCACCAGGACTTTAAGTGATTTTAACCCCAGAAAAGAAATGCGTACTGGTTTCCCCCATTATGGCAATGAAATGGAATTGCAAACATGACCACAAACACCCTGAGCAAATGTTGTTGCAATGCAAAAATGTAAAGACCTGGTCAGGTCTCCTGGAGGAAAATATTTACCTCAAATGTGCGCAGAACTTTAGCCAATGCCCCAACTTCTTCTTTCAGAGAGAAAATCAAAGAAATCACACCATTTTTATTTGAGGACTCTTCAATGTACATAGATTCCTGAAAGAAAACAAAACAAACAAACAAAAAAGTACATTCACCCTAGCAGTCGGTTTTGCTTTGCTCTATTTCCCTTTTGCACGGCATCAGCAATGTAAAGAGGGTATAAAGTTGCTTTAAGTGGGAATCAAGGCCACTGTTGCTGCCAGAAGTAGAGCAGCTCTGGGGCTGCTCTGATTTATGACGGTACAGACGCAAATCACTTCTCTCAAACTAGGGCCCATGTGGGAGTGAGGTAGTCAAAAAGGACACGAAAATAGCCTGATATCATCTCTGTCTTGCCTCACCTCTCACGTGTATCAAGCTCAGGGATGACTGGAAACATTACCGCACTCTGGTTTCAGCTACAGTGCAAAGACCTTCCCTCAGGCTTTCTTTTCATCAACACTCAGGATTAAACAGAGCAATGTGGATGAGCTCTGTGCAGAGATGCAGGCCATGATCTGTGTTTCCCTTCAGTTCTGCTTGTACCTTCCAGGAGAAGTGGTATTCACAAGAGGGATATGGAAGTGGTTTTAAAAACAAAATAACAACAATAACAAACAAAAAAAAGGGGGGGAAAACATTGGAGCAAATGTTTAGATCTTCCCTAAATCCGACAGTGAGTAAAGACTCCGTTAGGGCAAGATGTGTTTTCATTTATGTTTGTTCCCTTTCTCTTACTGATTTTCTGCTCTGCAAATTCCAAAAGGCAATTTCCAGTACTCCCAACCAAGGAGAATGTTTATTTTAATTATTTTCATGGTTCTCATTACCAGAATGTCTTAGTATGTCTCAGTACATGTGTTTCTTTTCAGAAAACCCCCGTTAAGTAGGGAAAAGCTATTTTACCACTTTAGAAAGAGGAAGCTGAGTCCTGGAGTGGGGCCAGATTTTCAAAATTACCTGGGTACCTGACATGGCAGGCAAGTGCCTGCTGAGATTTTCAGAATACCTTAATTTTTCTGATGTCAGAGTAAATTTGATGCACAACCATCACAAACTTTTGGAAGTCATATTAATGCCTTATTTGTTGGGGTTTTTTTAACATCTACTAGCCTTGGGCAAATTGCCCTCGGTTGGTATTTCAAAGATCACACCACACAGACGGACACTGCTCTGCCACACAGACGGATACTGATTTAACAAGTCCTGGACCAAAACTTGACGCAAGGTATCCATTCAATTTTTTCTTTAGGAAGATCTGTATTTTCAGTCAGAGCCTGTCCTCATTATAGCTGTTGCTTAATTTAACATATAAATCAGAGTATAAAGAGTCTCAGTTCCCAAATATTGTCCTTAGAAAAGACAGTCTTTGCAGCAGACAAATTAATAATCAAATCCAGCTGCCCTGAAGCCATAAAGCTCTTGGTGGGACTACATTTTCTGAGGCAGTGTTGTAAGGAACTGCCTTCTTTTTAAAAGTAAATAATTGCTGATTCTTCAGGCTGTCTCTGAGGCTGCTGCTAACCTGGTAATCCATTGCCAGAGACTGGCAACAGATTTTTCTATCTGGTTTTATTTCCAGAGGTTGCAAAGTTTATCTAAATGTTTTCCACCTTTATGAGGAACCTCTTGTGGGAACTATAGTAGAAATACTGGTTTTATGCACCAGAGGGAAGATTGTCACCTGTTCAACTGTGACACTTCCCGCAGCATCTCTGTGTCTCCTGGGTCCTCACCCAGCCAGGGAGCCGGCCCAGCTCTTACATGGTGGGGACCAAAAGGAAAAGCAGTCAGGAGTGATGTGGCAGCTGGCTGATGAAACCCATTTACACCTGAAGCAACCACGAGGGAAAACAATGGCAGGAGTCTGTCAAAAGGCAAACCAAACGTCACTAGTCTGGACAGCTTATGATAGTTAGTGTAACCAAAACCATCATCTGAAATACTGTCCATGCATTGCTTTGCCCTTCTGTTTTCCCCCACCACAACCAAAACTGGTCTTATGGACAGAACTGTGCTATACTAGTGTCTGCCAGATAGACCGAGAATTTGTTTTTTGTGGTCTGCACTGGAACTGTTTTAAAAGCTGTGCAGTTACGTATTTAAAATACTCCTGCCAAGGCATGCCAAGAGGACCGACTTCTATGGCAGGTTGACTTGAATCTGTGTGACAAAGGACGAATTTGTGGTTTGGACCCCTGCAGGGGATATAATGTAAGGTTCAAGACCTGCGAGGTAATTCTGATGTTAATTGATCTTTTTATACCATGAGATTACCTAAAAATGCCTTAAGAACCTTCTTTCCAACCCAGATAGATTCTCATTGGTCCCTAGCGTTGATGTGTTGTGATCAGCCACTTTCAGTCTGTCCTCACTCATTTTCCCACTCTTGTAAATTGATTTATGTTGGTGCTTAAAAGACACATTGCAGTAGGGAGTAGGCACTAATCCTGCAAACAGTGATACTTGCTTAACTTCTTGCACATCTGCATATGTACTCAGTTCACTGGAAGATCTTTGTACAAACGTTAGTTCATGCCTGAGTCTGTCCACAGAGATGACAGCTTTCATCGCAGGGGGAAAGAAGAGTAAAATGATTGTTTTCCTGGTACCCAGTTCTTATCCATATATATGGAGGCAATATACATCAATACACACTGGACACAATGTACATCAACATATACACTGGAGGTAATATACATCAACATACACACAGGCACATTTATTGCTGAGCTTTTTGTAGTACCTATCCATAGTTTTAATGGTTGATCACAGTTTATCCATTCTTAATTCTAATTCTAATCTCTTGTTTTTCAACATGTTATATAGAGAGGAATTGCAAATTTGGGGTAGTTCTACTGTTCTGTTACTACTGTGATTATGATTAAAAGTTGAACAAATTTTTTCATTGTCATTGAAATATTGCCTATATGGGGGTGTATATGTGATTTAAAAATGTAGTGTGGGATAAATTAAGGTCTAGTTTTCTTCCAGCTCCTTTTTTTTTTCAAGAAGTGAAATAAGAACCAGTTGACAAAATGAACATCCATTCCTGGACCTACTACAATCTCAAAGATAGGTGATGTGTAAATGCAAGGAGAGGTTTACCTGAGTGCAATGCAAACCTGCATTTTTAGTTAACCGCTTCGCACAGAGATTGATATTGCCTTCCTGACACATCTGGCCGTATTGGAGATCAGTAACACAGACCTGTCAGCCTTCTAATCCATTTCTGAGCAGGTTAGATAAAGCCCTTCAGAGTGAATTCCAACACTGTTAAAGCCAGGGGAAGTTTGGCTTGCAGTTTCAGTGAGAGAAAAATTTCACCTCTGTGTCGCAAATTCCAGACTTACTAAATATACAAAATAATAGGGAAAATTTCAGGAAAAAAAAATATTTCAAAGTAAATAATATTCCTACGTTATTTCTGAAGATGGACTAGTTTCCAAGTCAGATTTCTTAAGGCATTTAGGTGCTCAGCTCCCAGAGATCTCATCGGGATCAAGCAATGACACAACTTGGAAAAGTAGCAAGGTGAGACCCTGGAGAATTATTGTGGGAGTTCAGCCTCACGCACAAAGCAGTAGGAAACCAGGCTTCCTTGGCTGCTCCGCTCTTAAAACGGCTTGTAGAAACCGAAACCCTTTCTTTTCTTCTCCACATCTTCCACAGCTTGTCTCTGGCTTCAGCAGCATTGCACAGGACACATACATGCAGAATTTGGTCCTAATAATTAACCATGCTGGCCTCAAGTTACGCCACTTGCCCCTGCAGTAACTATAGTGCCTGTAATCGAAAGGCATAGGCTTCAGGACTTTCCTGTATTTTCAAAAGCAAAGGGTTCAAAGTAAGTGAGTAAATATTAATAAAACGGGATATCAGAGTCCCAAAATTTAACAAATAGCTCCACCAGAAGAGCACATAACTTCAGCTGCTTTCCTTTAACACAAAACAACTTTCTTTTCATCACACAGGTTTGAGACCTCTAATTAGCTACTGGTCTTTTCTGCTTCTTCTTCTATTTGCCATATATGCAAGGATACTGTTGCAATGTTCATTTTCATTCTCACTGCGCTTTTGTGAGCACAATTAACAACAGACGAGTATGCCGGCTGCCAAAAGGGAGAACGGTGGCACTGCAAAGCATCGAGACAGGCGCGTTATTTCCTCCCGTCTTGGGTCACACTGCCTCTCAGAGAGCGGGGGACAAGATTTGCAAGCATGGGGGGGCAGGAGGGAGGCAGGCACAGTCCCCCCTGCAAAGAGCAGGAACACAGACCCCATCGCTTACCTGGAAAGGGTCGCCATTCATTTTGCAGTGCTGTGCGTCCATGTTGCAGAGGCAGTGATGCCCACGCAGGGAGGCCCCTTCGCCGCTGCAGGTGAAGCCTTCTGACCTTACTACAGTGGCTAGAGCTCTGTGCAAAGGTATTTAAAGTGGAGCAAGTGAGGCAAAGCCATCCCCTTCCCCCCCCTTCCCCAGCTCCCTCCCCCCGACACCATGCCAAGGGGGCGTTCTCCCTAC
>NW_009185903.1:43301-46488 GCF_000690835.1 Fulmarus glacialis
CCCACCCACCGCTGGCACATGGACAAGCCGCTTCACGCTGGGCCGGCCCCTGTGAGTCCCATCCCAGTGCGTAGTGGCTCTTCAGCATATTGTTTCTATCTGCACCCAAAGTGGACGAGCGGCATGCTTTGAATTAACAGCCTTCCTCCTCCTGGTCAACATCAGCTGCTGTTTTCATTTTTGCACATCAACACGTCATCTTCGGTTCAGCCTCCCCCCCCGTCCATTCCCACCGCTGCATGCGTGTTCAGCCTCAGGTGGGTTTCCCTCTGGGGCTCACTCCACGTGACCAGAGATAAAATGTTCTCCAGGATCTGCTCTTTGGATGCCAGACATGAGCCAGGGAGGGCTGTGACACAGCGCAGCAGCTGAGGGATTTGTCCTTTAGTAGGACCTTTTGGGCTGCATCCAAGTGGTCAGAGAGCAGGAGACATTCTCCAGACACCAGACATTGGAGAGAGAGACACGGTGCAAAGGAAGCATGAGACAGGACTTAGCTGCATGAACCTCGCACTGAGATATGAGTCTGGACATGGAGAAAGGGAAGAAGGTAAAGGAAGAAAAGGAGCAGGGAAGAGTAGGTCAGAGCTAGAGGGCAGGAGGATGCAGAAGAACTGCAGAAGATGTATGTGTGCTTGTATATAGTGTCAGCCGTGGAGAGCTACAAGTGGAATGGGGTGGGGGGGGTATGAATGATTTCAGAAAAGGTTGGTAAAGGTTTGATATAAAAAAGCCCAGATCTGGTTTAGAAAACGTCACCAAAGGGGTTGAGGGAATAATGGAAAGCTATAGCCCAATACAGGAGGGCAGGTGGAAAAAAAAAACAACTGGTCAAGTATCTATCTTGTTATTTGGAAAGATGAACTCTGTACTGAGACAAGCTATGTCAAGGCAGGTAAACTTTCTATATTTTTGTGATAAAGACAAATTCTATGGAATAGAGAAATCACCTCTTTACAGTTATTTTAGCCTTGAGGGAAGCTCTACTGTATGCAGTAATGCAAACCCAGATTAGTGAATATAACAAAGACTTGCCGTGAGTTATTGTTACTTACAAAATCCAATAGCTGCTAAATCCGATGAGCCTTATAGTATGGAAACTGAGCGGAGCCACTTTCAGGGATCTCAGTCCAAATCCACGTTGAACCCCATGACCGTGGAGTCAGAATCCAGCCCACTGAAATTATCGAGTGTATAACATGCATCTAAAGTAACTCAGTGCTTTGGGTGTGAATACAAACCCTTTTCAGAAGAGCTGCTTGTTTGCGCATCCCGCGGCTGTACGCAGGGGTAGAAAGTTACTTTCTGAAGTGACCAGCAAGCCTGCGGCATGGGCTGGCAGGTCAGGCAGCCAGATGCGATACCCACATAACACACTGGGCCCTGCTGACACTGTGGCAGCGGGTTGGGGCAAGGTGAGATGGCGCAGTAGGAGAAAAGGCGGTTAACCTTGGTAATTGCCAGCAGTGTAAAAGCTACTATTTTTTAACTGCTCAGCCAGTAAGTTCACTACAGGAGGCAGTATTTTCTGTCCTGTGTTTGTGCAGCAACCGGCACAGTCCTATCCGTGATAGGGACATTGAAGGCCACCTTGCAAAAAAAAAGCAGTGAGATGAAGATGTTGACAACAGTGACTATAGTAGCCCCTGCGCGGGGCAGGACAGCCTCCAGCAACTGGTCAACTTTACTTTCCCCACACACCACGCCTCGCTACCTCGTATATTTTTCAACTAGATTTTAAAAAACTTAAATGCATGTCCTAAGGCTGGCCAAAATAACTGTGGCATCCAAAGTCATAAACTATTTTTTTCTGTCATTTGTTTGTGCCTTTCTTTTTCTCCCTTTTTTCCTTTTCTTTTCACTAGCCTTTGATCAATCTTTTTTCCTTCTCTGTGGCTTTTACATGCATTTAGTCTTTTTTTCCTTTCTTCCATCCCTTTTCTTACGTATTACACCCTCTGTTCACTCTACCCTGCCAGTAATGGCAAAGCAAAGGGAAACATCGGGTATGCAAAATACTGCTCATGCCAAATCCTCATAATTATCTATTCTGACTCCCCCTATCCCCTGCTTTTTCTATTTATATTGCAAGCTTATCTCTTACTCTTATTGCTGCATAATCATAATAATATCACTAGTGTACTGCCACCAGTTCACTGTTTAATCAGCCTGGACTGTCAGGGGTTGCCTGGTAGCAAAAGGCACTGGCTGGGGGAAGCAAAGCTCCTTGCCGGGAGGAATTCCCAGATTCTCGTGTTCTGGAGCAAACCTGGTGGGGGGGGGGGCGTGTCCAGTGCCATTACAGTATGAACACACAATTGCATCAGTACTGGTTAACTTGGATCATTTCAGAGTCCAAATTGCCTGAGCTTCCCTGTTCTCTGTGAAATACTAGTTCAGCGTACGGGTTCATTCCCCTGCAGTGACATTGCTAACTGGGATTTCCCACCTGGGTTTCAAGTTGCCCCATGTGTCTGGTTCCCCTGGGTGAGCACTTGAGCTTTGGGTCCACTAGTCCTGCTCTGGGCTCTTGCTGCAGCACTGTGCAACCCCACTCCTTTCAACCATATGCAGGTATGCACTGATGTCCCACATTGCCTCCACCTAAAAACACCTTTTTGCCCTTGGAAATACACACTTTCTTGGGGGACACACACACACACACACACCCCCCACACAACCATTGCTGGCTATGCTGCTCAGCCACAACTAAGAGGGCTCTTTGCACTGAAAGTTGGCTGGTTCCCGTGGCTGGCATGATGCAAGTTCAAAGGGCCACGGACTTTGGCTGCTTTTCAGACTGCTCTTTCCCGCCTCTGCCTTTAGCTAGCATCTGCAGAGCAGCGGCTTCCCCGTAGCTGCACGTTTTCTGGTTTGGGCAGGGATGCCCCTTGCCCGTGCAAGGACACTGGGACTACCCTTGGCCTGCAGCTCCCTGCCTGCCCTGCTGCTTCAGGATGTCCCAGTCGATTTGAGGGAGCAGTGAGCAATGGAGAGAGGCTTTTCTAGTAAAACCAGAAGCTCCTGAAAAATTTCCCAACGAGGATTCAGTGAGTATCTCAGGGGATTTGCGTGTGTGTATGGCGGGGGGGAGTCCTCCTTATCGATATTGTGTATGCGTTTACCAGAGGTCTCCGGGTGCTGCAGCTCTCCGTTACGTGCCAGCCAGGCTGCATTTCCTCACACC
>NW_009185904.1:0-247 GCF_000690835.1 Fulmarus glacialis
AACTTCTTTATATCTAGTCTAAATCTACCCTCTTTCAGTTTAAAACCATTCCCCCTTGTCCTGTCGCAACAGGCCCTACTAAAAAGTTTGTCTCCATCTTTCTTATAAGCCCCCTTTAAGTACTGATAGGCTGCAATAAGGTCTCCCCGAAGCCTTCTCTTTTCCAGGCTGAATAACCCCAACTCTCTCAACCTTTCCTCATTGGAGAGGTGTTCCATTCCTGTGATCATTTTTGTGGCCCTCCTCT
>NW_009185905.1:0-1498 GCF_000690835.1 Fulmarus glacialis
GAAGCACTGGAGGGGGTTGCCCAGAGAGGAAGTGGGATCCCTGAGTGGCCACAACCCGGAGCACTGTCACAGCCCCCTGAAGGGATGCTTGCTGAAGTCCTGCGAGAGAAAGCATTGCCAGTGGGAAATGTAGCAAAGGGTTCCAAAGGCGAGACAACTTCCAGAAGCTGCAATGTCAGAAAACCACTTTCTATAGAACAGAATAGAGTAGAGTAGAGTAGAATAGAGCTTGTTACTGAGGGTATTGTCCAAATGCTTCTTTTTAAGGCACTGACAGGCATGGGACATTGGCCACCTCTCTAGGAAGCCTGTTCAGTGTCTGACCACCCTCGTGGTAAAGAAATTGTTCCCAATATCAAGTCTGAACCTCCCCTGATGCAGGTTTGAACCATTCCCATGCGTCCTGTTGCTGAATCCCAGGGAGATCAGGAGCTCCCTCTCCACTTCCCCTCCTCTGGAAGCTGTAGAGAGCGATGAGGTCGCCTCTCAGCCTCCTTTTCTCCGAACTCGACAAAGCCAAATCCTTGCCAAATCCTTGGCCGCTCCTCATAGGATATGCCTTCCAGCCCTTCCACAAGCTTTGTTGCTCTCCTCTGGATGCGTTCTATTTCCTTACCATCCTTGACCAATCGTGGTAGATAAAGCACGGTCAGGGAATTAGCCTCGTTACAGGCGCATACTTGTTGTGAGGTTATGCAGAGATAAATTTAGAAGGGCCAAAGCCCAATTAGAACTTAATTTGTCTACTGTGGTGAAAGACAATAAAAAATGTTTCTACAAATACATAAGCAACAAAGGGAGGGCTAAGGAGAATCTCCATTCTTTATCGGATAGAGGGAGAAACATATTGACAAAGGATGAGGAAAAGGCTGAGGTACTTAATGCCTTCTTTGCCTCAGTCTTTAATAGTAAGAACAGTTGTTCTTCGGGTGCCCAGCCCGCTCAGCTGGAAGACAGAGATGGGGAGCAGAATGAAGCCCCCATGATTCAAAGGGAAATGTTTAGCGACTTGCTACACCACTTAGACACACACAAGTCTATGGGGATGGATGGGATCCACCCAAAGGTACTGAGGAACCTGGTGGAAGTGCTCACCAAACCACTTGCCATCATTTATCTGCAGTCCTGGCTAACCAGGGTGGTCCCCGTTGACTGGAGGTTAGCAAATGTGACACCTATCTACAAGAAGGGCCAGAAGCAGGATCTGGGGAACTACAGGCCTGTCAGTCTGACCTCGGTGCCAGGGAAGGATATGGAGCAGACCATCCTGAGTGCTATCACACAGCACATAGAGGACAACCAAGTGATCAAACCCAGTCAGCATGAGTTTATGAAAGGCAGGTCCTTCTTGACTAACCTGATCTCCTTCTATGACAAGGTGACCTGCATAGTGGATGAGGGAAAGGCTGTGGATGTAGTCTACCTAGACTTTAGTAAAGCCTTTGACACTGTTTCCCACAGATTCTCCTGGAAACTGGCTGCTCATGGCTTGGATGGG
>NW_009185906.1:0-11591 GCF_000690835.1 Fulmarus glacialis
TATGATTCTATGAAGAGTTATTGGCAAGGATCATAGATTTCTTTGTCTTCACTTTGTTCAGATCCCCAACAGGAGAAGACCCTTATTCTAGGCTCAGACAACTGTTTGATATCAAATGTGTCTTAATTTCAATATTAGAAAAATTAGATTCTTGTGAATTGCCTTGAAACTTGGCAACTAATAAAAAGATGTATGCTAACAGGTATGGCATGATTGTACCACATATTACTATTCTCATAGAGATGGAAAGTCTGATCTGAGACATCACTGTAGAACTCTCAGAAAATCCTTTTATGTGGCAGCCATGTTAAATGTTTTATGTTGTGGTACATTGTGAAGTATTCAAGATAACTTCTAGTTGTTTTATTTCATATGGGGAGTTTGATGTGGGGGAGAAATAAGCAGTCTGTGCTGGTCCTAGCTATCTTTATTCACCATATGTGTGATAATTAGGTACTTTGCTGACATTTCTGATGTTGGGCACCCGATATGCCTACCAAAATTTGTCGTGTTTTAACCCAGCCAACAACTAAGCCCCACCCAGCCGCTCGCTCACTCCCCCTCGGTGGGATGGGGGAGAGAATAAGAAGGCTAAAAGTGAGAAAACTCGTGCGTTGAGATAAAGACAGTTTAACGGGTAAAGCAAAAGCCACACATGCAAGCAAAGCAAAACAAGGAATTTGTTCACTACTTCCCATCGGCAGGCAGGTGTTCAGCCATCTCCAGGAAAGCAGGGCTCCATCACGCGTAACAGTTACTTGGGAAGACAAAATGCCATCACTCCGAACGTGATGCCCCACTTCCTCTTTCTTGCCCCAGCTTTATATGCCGAGCATGACATTATATGGTACGGAATACCCTGTTGGCCAGCTGGGCCAGCTGTCCTGGCTATGCTCCCTGTGCACCTGGCAGAGCATGGGAAACTGAAAAGTCCTTGACTAGTGTAAACATTACTTAGCAACAACTAAAGCATCAGTGTGTTATCAACATTATTCTCGTACTAAATCCAAAAAACAACACTACACCGGCCAGGAAGAAAATTAACTCTAACCAGGACAAATGATATAAAACTACCATATAATAGATGGGACTTTGTTGTGGGTTTGTTTTGTTTTTTTTTTTAAATCACAAACAAGGAGTTCTGAATTTTAAATATCAGAATGATAGAAGAGAAAAACTGGCGTCTACTTTGTGAGGTTAATTTTCATTCATAAAATAAATGTAATGAAGCTGTAGAAAAAGCAGTGCAGAAACTCAGGTTTTCAGTCCAGGGAGTACTCTGCTTCTAAGAGGTACTTAAGCAGACTGTGCTTCCAGTGGATTAACATCAAAAAATGAGATGAATTCTGCCAAATACACTAGCATCATCACTATTATGACTATGAAACCAAGGGGTAATAAAATCAAGGGATAATGAATAAGGGACAGTATTTCCTGGGTAATAATTTACTCTACAAATATTGGGGTGAATTCCTTACGTACCAGGTTCAACACAGCTGCCACAGATTTATTTACATGTGTGTTTTGTGCTGGCACACATGTGACTGAGACCAAAAGGTGTCTATAAGAGCAAATACAAAAACTGTTTCCACTAGGAAATAGCATGAACTAATAGAAGGTCTATAGAGCAAAACTACTAATGGGGGCATTTACACTATATATACCTAGGTATCTTTACCTCCGACTACCTCTGTGTTCATTTGCAGCTGGAGTGCATTGGGGATGTTCCTGCAGTGTATCTTCTGGTGCAGTTTCTTCTTGGAGAAATCCAGGTAATGTACTCTGAAATGCCTTCAGAAGAGGAAACCACATCACAGTTAGCAGGGAAACCTGGAAAGACTGCTTCAGAAATTTACTGCTGATCCAGTTCAACATGATAATGAAGATGCAGCTTTTGCGTTCACAGAACAAATATTAGGATGGATATGTGCTGCCCTCATTTTCTGACGATTTGCATTACTGATATCTGGTATTCAGAATGTATAGCCGTCACAGTGAAAGGTTCAGTGAAACTATAATTTTTGACTAATTTCATTTTTTAGTGTTGTTTTATTCTATTAAAGATGCTGTGAATCATATACTCAATGTGTTAAGCAATAATTCCACTTACCACGAGCATGTCTGTGAATGGAACATGAATTCTTCGAGGTTTGTGGAAACCAAGTCTGAAACGGAACAATGAACACAGTCGCCGAGATTCATTCCTAGAGAAAATGAGCAAATTCTTGAGATATTCAAGCAGCCTTAGTGTAGTTTACGGTAATATCTTTTACCAAGCGGAGTTGCTCAAAGTAGTTGCTAGACTAAAGAGAAAAGATAGAATACTTACTTAAATACATCTAGCATAATACTATAGATATGTTACCAAAATGGCTCAGAAGAACAGCTGGGGGATGCTTGTGGGGAACATATGTATGAACTTGAAGAAGCATATGTATGAAGTGAATTTTATTACAGAACAGATGTCAGACATGTTGAACTGTGATACAATGTAGATCATTTTATTGGCTTCCTTGTAAAAGACAGTTTTAAAAGAATACTGACTAATCTCTTCTACTTTCTTGTACATCATCAAGGGAGAGAGATAAGTCAGTGACCAACTTCTTAAAGGGATGAAGAACTCCTTCAAGGTGAAGGAGGCCAAGAGAAAAAGACCACTTTCCTTAAGGCAAGGTAACAAGAGGTTGAAGGGGGCGTCCAATGGTGGGTTTGGGGGGATTTTTTTTAAGCACTTGACAAAGGGGCCCTTGACATTTTTCTCTTTCCTTTCTGAGGCCCTGGCTCCCGGAGGGGAAAAAGAAGATGAAAAAGCTCATAGGAAATGTAAGTGATCTTTATTGACCTGTGACTTTCGTGTAACCATGGCCTCTGGCATGTGATGCAATGTGCATTTCTTGTCAAAACAGGTAAGAGAATTGTGCAATGCCCTGAAGGAATGTATTGTGTGTGTGTGTGTGTGTGTGTGTACAGTGCTGAAAGGCAAGAGATTGATGTAAGGGCTGAGGTGAGAAGAGGAAGATACAGGAAAGTGTGAGAGGGAAGAAGCACTGTGAAATTAATTACTTCTTGTTTCCTCAATGCTGGTGGAGGTTTGCCAGAGTTACTGATCTTTTTCTGTTACTAGCTCAGTCTTGTTCCTCTTTTTTCCTCTCAAAATTTCATATTTATTTTCATTCAGGAACCACATAGTTATATGCTTGATGTGGTTTCTTAGATTTAATGAATATTTACATCCAATATTTCTGTAATTGTATGCAATAATTACTGTATGTATGCAACCTATCAGGAAAGATCTGATAGGCTATGTAGGAATAATTAGCCTATGGCTATGTAGGAATAGGCTATGTAGGATAGACTGTGTAAGAATAACTAGCCTTACCTGTGGTGGTTGAAACAGTTCATACCACTAAGGTAAATGTATAAAGTATTGTCCAGCAAACTAGTACTGTTTAGAAGGGCAAGGCAGGTTTGTACTCTTCCTAAAGATTAGGTCAGCCATTAAACCAAGGAGTTGAGGTCCCGATCAAACATTCCTGTGGAGAGGTGGAGCCTGAAAAGGGACAGGAAAGCTCTTTCTGAAAGCATTATAAGCAGCTAACAGTACTGGCTGTATTTCGGACCTACCACCAGTGGCCCTGTGGTGTTGTGCCAGAAGCACAGGGATATCCAGGGAAAGTGCTGAAAATGTGCAGGGGCATCTCCAGGTTCTGCCACTTCACCCACAGTTAAAAAAGGGAGACAAAAATAAGGTGGTATTTAAGACGAGATACAAGAAGTATGGCTTATAGATTTTGATATGTTGTTCCTAAAGCCCTCTGTTTCATAGGGAAAACATAGTAGGTGAGGTGAAACAGGCTTGTACAGAAAACCTACAGCTGAATCTGGCAAATCTGCAAGAGATGCAGACACCTTCCTCCAGTTTTTGGGTCAATAGACATGTCAAGTAAAGCATCTTTCTGCTTCACTGGAGGCCCAATTCTCTTCTTAAGAACGAGTTTTCAGACAGCAAAAAGAAAATACACGCAGACATTGGGCACTTGCTAGAGAAAAAATTTTGGGCCCTCTGCTCCCTAGATTGCCAGAAAGCTTCTTTGAAACTGGAATGAATGGGATGTTTTTTATCAGGTGGGAGATTCTCAGAAATGATGGAGCTTTCAGCAAATTATTCATACACAGCTTCCATAGACTTGGAATAATTCAAAATGATTCTTGAATATCTTGTCTGTGAGAGTCAAAAACTTGAGTAAGGCAGTTCTGGTCAGCATTTGTAGGTAAAATGACAGAATAGATTGAGGCCAATTTTGAGGATATGACCTCAAAACACCTGAAATGAGGAATGATTTATTGGACAAGACTAGAGTGATCTGAGTTTAGAGGAAGCTCTTGGAAGAGTATAACAGCATTCGATTGCCATAAAGTCTTCTGGAATTATGTGAAAAGTAGATTGGGCTTTTTCAGTACAGCAAGCCTGAAAGGACTGAGCAAGAATGCTTCATGCAGAAACTATATTCTATTTTATGTTGGGGTTTTGGTGTGGGTTTTTTGTTGGCTGGTTTGTTTGTTTTGTTTTGGTTTTTTGTAGGGTCAAAAAATATATAAGAATTTGAGGAAAACCTTGTGAAACTGGACTAAAGCCGCATGTGGGGCTGAAGCTAAGGCTTCCTAAAATGACTGGATTAGGATTCACTACAGAGCATGCGTGCCTGTGAACTAATTGATGGCCAGACTTGAAAGAAAGAAAAAGCATCAGTTAGATTAAGTCTCACAATATATGTCCTTTTGTTTTCTTTTTTTTTTTTTCCAGCACTCACTGCATTATAAGTCTCTTCACAGGGCCAGTAGTCCTTCCAAATTGTGTAAACGATACCATGCACTTTTTTCTTGTATTTCAAATACCTGAGTTATTGTGTACCCTTTGGCTTGGGGAAAGGATGAGAAAAGAGAACATTCAAAGGAGGATTTAGGAAATAACTTGAAGAAAATGAAGCATGCGAATAATATTGTGGAGTTGTGTGGACCTTTTGACCTTTTTGAATGAGTCGTCTGTACAATACTTTCTGAGATTAGTTGACATATTTACAGACCTTGTCAAAGAGAAAAAGAAAGGATGAACGTGGTGGGAGGGGGAAGACAGCTCACTGGTCCCTACTGTAAAAAAAACATCCATTCCCTGCGTGGTTACTTTTTCTGGTCTCACTTCATAGAAAGATTTCACAGAAAAAGACAATTTCTCTTTGTGCTGCAAGCTGACTCCTGATCCCTCACATCAGATTTACCTAACTGTTTCATCCTGGGAGCAGTGAGATCAGACCTGAGAGTTCATGTCAGCGGCAGCAGCCTCTCTGCCAGACGCACCTAAGGGGCAAACAACAAAGTGTTTGCAAGCTTGCAGAGGTTTGTTTTCCACATCTCAAAAACATCCACTCCTGAACAGCTGACAGTAGCGGCTCTACTGAAGTGTCCCACAGAACAATCAATCTGAATTGTAAAATATCCCATAAAACAGCTTTACTCCCACTAGTATTGCCCTATGCCCCACAATTCAAACTTAATTTGAGGAACACTTTGAGGAATGAAAATTCAAAGAAGACTTCAGTGTAAATATATTGAAGACTGATTTATAAATCACAGTTTTGGCTGCCCTGTTTCTATCCCTCATGAGCATCACCCCACCTTACAGAGTCGGGCACTCTGGCTTTGGTGTCTGCATGCTTTATGAGCACATGCTGCTTTAGTGCCTGAAGATAAGGTATGCAGAAGGCAAAGAGCTGAATGGCAAACCAAGAAAGATAAGTTATAGGAAATGCTAAAAATAGACATGATGCTCAGCCATGAGCCTGCAATCCTCTTTCCTCCAGCTAGGATTTGCAACTGATGGCCATCTCCTGCAGTTTGGTGCCTAAACCATACTACTGATTTCTCACAGAAAACATAATGAATATTGAGGGGTAATGCTTCATTTTTCAAAATTAGAAGGGGCTCTTGCTTACCCCACAAGGCAGGCTTGATTCCCTGATTTGAAACTGGGAGTTGGTGGTAGACCTCCCATTTCTCAGGAAAGTGTCCCAAGTATTGGCTTACTGGGAATTCTGTCTCAGAATTTCTCTCCTATTAAAACTGTTCCACTTTGTGTAAACAATTAAATATTAATTAAGCTGGGGGAAAAAGAAGAGAGGAGAGATTGACTCTATAGCCTGGTGGTTAGGGCAATCATGTGGGAAAGTCAGATTCACGTCCTTCTTCATTTAATTATTTATAGCAAATGGAATAGTGTCAGCTGGAGGGAGTGAAACATTTACCTCGGACTGTGCTATAGCCTAATGGTTACAGCAAGCTCTCAGGGGGGTGACAAACTGAACTTAAATCCCTTTGTCAGACTGAAACAGGGAGGGTTATGAACTCAGGTCCACAGAAGCTACCTACTCTAACTTCTAACTGCTAAGCTGTTGGCGGGGAGAGGGGGAAAGCTCTTCTACTTCTTTTTTAGTAGTGCCTGATGTTTTAGGATTGTATTGGGTTACTTTGGCAGATGTTCTTATAGCCAAGATAACCAGAGGAATGCCTGGGTTTTGATGTGCGTGTGATGTTTGTTGTTGTTTGTTTGCTTTTAATGTAGTTGTGGTCTAGGAGGGCTTCTCACCATCAGGAGTTTAGTGGTTATGTGGTAGTTTGACAAGTATGTTTTGATTCAGGAACCGTGTAAGTGTAGAGAAACGAGTAAACATGCTTGAGGTAAGCTAATGACAGTCTGGCAAGCAGGAAGTTTGCGAAGCAATGCTTTCCACCCATTGTTGATTTTGTCAGCTACGGCAGAACTGTAAACTTTAACAAATATAACTTAGAAATTTGTGCAGTTAAGGAACTTAAATGCTACCAAATGAAGAAGAGGCAAAAAAGGCCTATAAAGATCTGCATTTTGGTCATGGTCACTAAAATTACAGTAATACATTAAGCCCTTTGTGAATATAGAATTTGAAAAGGTTTTAACTTCCTTCTTGTAATGAAAAGCATCTTAGGTAGCTGTGTCACGAGCCTGAAATCTGCAACACCAGGAAGATTTGAAAAAGTACCAACTGAAAGTAATGCTGGCTGAGGTACTTTGGTAGTATTATGGGAGCAAATTTTCTTACACTTATAGTTAATCAGCTCTAACATTACATTTTACATCAAGTAAAGTTATTGCATTATACGTCCTACTTCTTAGAAAGCTATAGCTGATCCTTAGGAAACAGTCTCCATTTTAATTTGTATAAAAGAAAAATGCTGTATGACCTTAAGCTGTGCTGACTTTTGACTTCCAAAGTACTCCCTCTTCCCCCAAAAAAACCCTAGTCCACTTATTTTTAGTGATCACTGCTTCATTCCATTTCTCAGCACACAGATTGTATTGTCAGGTCACCTAGCATTGTTATAGTAATTCATAACATCAAGTATTCTGAACCTTTACTCATATGACAACAGCTTTATTTATCTATTTAATCTATTTGTTTATTTTTTACAGAAACTGACATGAGAATTTTTATACATCAAGTATTCTGAGAAAAATAACAGTAAGCTATATCGGCACTCAGATCCTTCAGGAAATGGGTGTCCTTGAGATGGCCAGCTACTCCTCTGACTTCCAAAAACCTCTTCAAGCTGATTCATTCACTATCCGTGACTCCACTCACAATATTTCATGTTTTTGTAACCCCTATAACCTGTAAGGTAACCAGTGGACAGTTAGATTCTTTTAAATTAAGAAAAAATAGGGAGGGGGGGAGCCTATTAAGCCTACTTTGTATGCTCAAAATTGATAGTGTTGCTTGGACCAGCACTGTTAGCAATTTCCAACTTTAACTGTGGTGTCTCATTCTGAAGATTAAATGGTTTCCACAGCTTTAATGGCAGAAAAAAGACAGGAATTTAAGCAAACTGAAATCAGACGTGTTCAGTTTATCTGTCTTCCCAAAATCCACTAGAAAATCAATGGCAGAGAAACCAATGAACAGAGAGCCTTGAATGATAATTTCCTGTTAACACAGGGAATGATAAATGTCGGATATTGTCCACCCTGCACTCCCCCTTTTCTTATGCAGAGAGTAGTCATACTGGAGACAAACTAATGGCCTGATCCAAAGTGCATTTTAAGCAGTTCATCTCCAATTTGCTTGAATGCACTTTGGATCAGGCAGTGACAAGTTCACAGCTATTTTGCAGTAAATCTTCTGGAGCAGGATCAGTGGATCACTAATTTTTTTAAAGCAAGTAGAAATTAATACTCCTTTATCATATCTATTCTGTATTCTTTTTTCTATATGGGCATGCATTTCTCCCCCAAGACTTCAGACCCAAACTTTGGGAAACCGATAGAAAAAGAATATAATATAAACATTAGTATGCTTCCTGGGAAGCATAATTTTCAAAATAAAGACATTTTAGATATTTAATCTTCAGACAAATAGTCCTTATTGATAATTACTGACTTCTACAGACAGCATACGAAAGTGAATAGAATGACTGTCTCCATGCTAGTAACTGCTTATTTGGTAGAAAGGTTCTATGGGGAATGAGAACATAACCATCACTCGAAGTAGCACACAGTGAATTGTACAGGTCTTGTAAAAAGGCTGGGTTCCTCCATTCCCCTGTATCGCCCCTCTCTTTTGCTTACATTTGTGAGGATATCTGTGGCATCATGATGTGTTCTCACAGCAGTGATTTGATATAACAGCCGTGTTGCACAATCAATGATTCAAGTACCTAAGCACATGTGTGTCCCACTGAAGCCAATTCTTGCTGAGTTTCTAGGAGAAAAGTGAGGGAGAATAAAATAAGACCAGAAGCTCTATTTCAAAAGCAAGTAACTGGTAATTTGCAGAAGTAATAAAAGGGAAAACATGATAATCTGAAAGGTAAATAGGTTAAGGAGCATTATGCTCAAGTATAATTACAGCCTGACCTTGCATGGACCAAGGAAAGCAGTGTCAGCCCCATCTAGAGCATCCTCAGAGTTCCAGATGTCTGCATTCCTAGACATACCTGCACTTCCAGCTAAGCCTCACATATCTGATGGTCTTCTCTATTGAGAAAAACATGAGTCTTCTCTAAAGTTCATAGCTGCAGTCTTGCCAGATTAGATTTCATACAAGTGGAAGTGATTTGGTGTTCAGCAGTTGTCTTAGATCCACATAACTGTACATGTGTGTTAATAGCAGTAAAATGAGCTTTTTGCAACCAACCCTTGATAATGTGTCAGTAGTAATTAATATATTTGGAACTGGAGGAGAGTAACAAAAATATGTGATGTATACCTAGTGACTTGTAATAGATGTATTGAGAATGTGGTGAAACATCTATCTACAGAAAAGTGAAAAATCAATTAAGTTATTTTAGAAGTAAAGATTTTTTTTCAAGGTTAAGTTATATGTAAGCAATCTAACTATTGTTAATAATACATTCTAACAATATATACTGCTGTGTTTATGTTTCTAGCTAGTGAAATATAAACTGGTGTGCAAAACTTTGGCTGAATTGAAATACTCAGTTCCAAAAATGAAAAAGTTTTCTTTTTTTTTTTTTCATTTTGAGCAGCTACTGGTACTTTACCAACCTCCCATGCCTTTCATTTGGGTCATATACTAAGGCAGACAGTAAATTCCTGCCTTCTCTATATGCATACTTTTCTATAGCATAGAAACATCATCTCTCTTGATCCACCTCATTTATGCCTTTATGATGAAATACCCACAGCAGCAGCAAACACTACACACTGTTTACCTGCACGTATATTTTCACGTGAAAAAATCCTGCCTTTCACATGGGGTGGACACATGACACTGGACATGTTTCCAGACCAAAAATATTGCCGAGTGTTCAATACCAAACCACTTAATTTGGTAAAGTCAAGGAGAGCCTCTCTGAAATCTCTTCTCTGAAACGGTTTATGTGGTCTTTCCCATATGAGTAAAGGGACTCATAACTACTGATACGGCCTCATAAATACGTGTCTTTAGCTTCACTATAAGTGATTCTTTCCTATTCTGCACATAACATTTCTCCACAGAAAGACAGTTTATTTGTCATGGAGTATATTGACCTGACCTTCCTATAAACCTGCCTAATAATTCATTGTGTTATGTAGGGTTTGCTACTCTCTGCAATCACGAGTAGGAAACGTGTTTGTACATTGTAAGGATAATATGGAAATAGTGTATTTTTTGATAGCACCAAAAGTCAGGAAAGCTAGGAAATCTGCCAATATTTGTTGAAATCCTTTAATCTTTTGATATTAAAGCAAAAATAATAAAAAAAGCTATTACTGTGTTTCTCCCTATAGCTTTTCTGTAGAGTTGACTTTTGCCATGTCAATTTTGCCATGTGACTTAAAAATGGCATTGGGTTTAGATCTGTGCCTGCCTTATTGAAATGGAGAACTTAAATTCATGCACCATCCAAAACACTTGCAATTTGTTTTAGCGCACATAATACTGCTTTAAGTTTAACTTGTACTGTGGTGAATGTTGTTCTTTTTGGGAGCGAGAATTTAGTATTCCAGCTCAATGTTTTCGTGGGTTGCGTTTGCTGTTCTTTGTTTTTCGTACTACTCAGTCATGTTATTTTTTGGTTTGGTCATAGAACCGATTATTTTCAGGTCACTGAAGGTAGTTGCATTGCCCTAAAACAAAAATAAAGTGTGCTAGACCTTTGCCCAATTAAGAGGCTTCCGACCTCAAGGGTCTACAGACTACCCTACACAAAATTACCTGCCAGGATCGGAGAGTCCATCAGCTTCCTCAGGTTCCCAGGAAAATATGATGAACCTCTCACTGCTTGCTCTTGAGACTTTGAGGTCCAGGAGGCTACTATTGACATGGATGAAAAGTACAGTCACTGGCATCCTACAGAAAAAAGGGATGTGCACACAGAAATAGATTTCACATGTACAGATAACCTACCAATGATCTCTGAGAAAGCAAGTTAAGATAGGTATTATCACTTTTACCCACAGCAGTCAGAAGAAAATACTCTCCAGTGTCACAAAAATATTGAAGAATGAAGTTGAATGTTTTTTTTCTTTCCCCTCCCCCCATGTCTTATTCAGTTAAATCTCAGCTGGGGGTAAGCCAACGTAACTCTTTGCACCTGTATTCTGGGCACTTAAAATCTGCAAAGTATTTGCTGGGTGAGATCAATGCAGAACCTGAACATAGCAAAGATCAGCTTGACTTGGACATTGATTTGACATAAAAATTCACATTTGACATTCCTTTTTCATGATCTGTCCAGTTTTAAAATTCAGCACTTCAATTCCATTTAAACTTTGGTTAGAAGTTTCTTTTTAAAGCTGTCCATATTTTTCTCTATCTTATAATATTTAACATATGACTTTATTTGGTTGCTTCTGCAATATTTGTGTATATTGTGTGTATTAGCAGAATAATCTCACAGCTGGAGAAATTTTAGATTTGATACTGAAAATGCTTTTGTATGTCCACTTTTTACGGCAATCTTAATTTGATTTCACATTGAACATACATTGCTTTCTTATTAAAATAATAAAAATTAATTTGCTTGATGCACAATGGGCAAAAAATTAAAAATGAGACTGG
>NW_009185906.1:11603-44310 GCF_000690835.1 Fulmarus glacialis
TGTAACAATAAGAAGTCAGGGAGGACCGGTGCCCAGAAAAGTAGACTAATGTTCTGCAGCTGACTGGGAAAATAGTAGTAAAGAGTTTGTCCCCAGCTGATGTTAGCAGGTCTTGTTCATCTTCTAGTAGTAAAATGCTCTTAATGAGCACAAAGCAATGAGTAGAATTCATGTGGCTGTACACTTGCCTTGTATGTTTTGTTAACAGTGTTGGATGCTGGATGGGAGGTTGTAGGAAGGAGACTTCATGCACACAGAGGACAGCGTTACAAGCTGAGATAGCATTTTGTCTGGTATTGTAGTCATGACTAGTAGGTGTCACATTACACTAAGTCATGACCATCCTCTGTACTGTATCTATCTCTATGACTTCTGTGGCTGTTTCAAGAAGTGTGGCTGGGCAGAAACAGCTTTTTGGAGAAATATCCATAGTGGGTGTTTTTTTCAGGAGTTTCACATAGCTCTTTCTCTAATCTGCTCTTTGACTGATCATCCATTAGCAGTTAAAGTGTATTAGCTGAGCTCTCAGAGCACATCTTCCCATCCTGTCTCATCTAAACCGGATGCAATTTATGTGCTCCAAGGCCGCTCTGAGGTGAGAACTGAGCATGGCAAGTTGAGACAGCTGGAAAATTTGTTTTGAGACTCCAAAAGAAAATGCTAATTTAGGCACAGCAATCAGGTCTGAGTGGTCTTAACTGCACTCTCTCTGCTCAGTTCAGTAAGGACTAACTTGATGGGGGAACCCAAATTTTCCCCCTGCCTCACTCTCTTTTTACATCTATGAGGAGGCAGCCTTCTTTCTTGCCTTCTCTCTAAGACTGCGGTTAGAGTCTAAGTTTAAGTACTTTTTCTAGTGAGTTATATCTGCATTAGTTGTTTTCTTTTCACAAGTCCATTGGGAAGCAGTATGCTTAAGGAAACATACAGCTAAGGCTGCCAACTTGTGATTTCTAGTTCTCCAGTTGCTTTGAAATATCATCAAATGACAAGGTAGACAGATTTGTATCCAAGAGGCCCACAACTTCCCTCTCTCACATGTCCTATTTCACTTCTCAGCAAGTCACCAGGACTGTTCTTTCCTAGGCTGAACAAAAAATGGGTCTCTTAACAGAGAAATAATCTCAAAATCTCTGCTAGTTTGTCCTAAATGTAGGTATTTACTAGTGAGCAAAATTTTTATTTATATCCGTGCTATCATTCTGCAGTAACTTTACTGAATTTAGTTACTTCACCTGAAATAATACCAAGACCACCACTTTTCTCAGTTTTCAAGTACATGGATGATGTAAAGCTGCATCTAAGTACTAAGAATGACTTAGTGGAAAAAAAAAAAAACGAAATTTCTTTTTACAATTTGTATATAATTGTTTTAAATATTAACAGGTGCAATAAATAATTTTTCATTAATGTAATTTTTTTTTTAATATCACAGAGTTGATTTTGTTCTGAAGGGAGCAATGACACTGAAATTATGGGTGTTATTCTACTTAAAAATCTGAGATCAAAGTTTTCTCACTAGGCTTATGCACTGACAGACGTTTACATTTATTATTGAAGTACAATGAATGAAAAGTGATTCAGAAATGAAATAAGTTTTTAATCTTATTGTGAATAGCTGAGGTTTTATTTCAGTTATAAATGAGAAACACTCAGACAACATGAGCAAAAGCATTCTCACTATGCTTAGGAAAAAACGTTCACTTCTATTGCTACACTATATTTCTTTTTAAAAAGAAATGCAGCACAAAATATTTGATCACCATCATTAAGTGGTTCACTGAAGCACACTGTTTTAACTGTCTGATGCAATTAACGTATTGAAAGAAAGGAAAAAAATGTATTCAGATTGTTTCATATTTGGTTTAAAATTACATCACAGCAAAAACTCATTAATTCTATTTGTTTCTGGACTCCATTGCAAATTTTCCCACTAGGAATAAGGTTTACCCCAAAGGTTAGATATATTTATACCCTTTTGTCTGAAAATCTTGTGATATCTGCTGTAAGCATTACCTGCACAGCTTCTCAGAAGACAGGTCTTTGATATTACAGGTCATTATCATAGTTGGCATGAAATGTGATCAAATTCCAAACCTAAACATAGGTTTGGAAGCCATTGCAGAAATGGCCATCATAAAACTGTTTTGAAGTGCACTGTTTCAAATTTAATATTTACCATTAGCAAAATTTTGAAATCAAAAGCAAAACTTGTATGTGATGGTTTGCATCTCTTTGTGTGAGTTTACATCAGAGCTATTGATTTCTCTTTTATAGCACTAGAGTTCTACTGCACTTGCAAGATAAAAAATGCGAGAATACAGCTTCATTTTCTACAACATCTAAGTAAACATGAACCATATAATTTTAAAAAAAAAACAAAAACCAATTAAACCAAAACCCATACAGTCAAGTAATTTTCAAATATATCAGGATGCTAGGTCTCCTTCCATTAGCATGAGGATGAGACAAAATACGTAGCAAAAATAAAAGCTCAGCTAAACTGTGGCCCTATTTTTAACAAATAAAATGGAAAAGACTTCTCTTGAATTTGGATGTCAGAAGACCAGGCAAAGAAATAGAAGCAGCCTCCCAGCAAGAAAATTAACTCAAGTACCTAGTATACACAAATTTTTTTTCATAGAAAGGAATTTGCACATTAAAAGCAAAAGTTTGCCAAATGTTTCTGTAAACAACTCAAAAACAATATTATCAATCATTTCTAACTTGCAGGAACACTTCAAACCTTGGGATTTTTGCCCTGCCAAAGAAATATTTCACAAAAATATATTCAGTGATTTAGGGAACTTGCAGTTCCATTAGCTGTTCTGCTGTTATGTTCCCAGGCTTGTCAGTCTGCCACCCTCCACAAATTACATTTGTGAATTTAAAAACAAGAGCAATTCCTGCTCATTTCTCTTGCTGTCAGGGATACTATTATTAATTCCAGATATTATGCTGATTATTTGCATTACGGTAGTCAAAACAATGATGAGGTATTTCCCTTCAAAGATTGCATCTCATTCAAAACAAATTTAACCCTTATGTTTTGAAGCATTTGCACAGACTTTTAACTATTGGAATTTCATGCCTGGTAATATTTTAAACAGCTACATTCCAATGCAACTGCATAACCTGGAAATTCCAATACAACTGAATAATCCGTTATCTGCTGAAAACAGCTTAATTTTAATACGCTGCAGTTGACTTAAAGGTTAAGCAACCTCTTAAAAGAATGTGAACTTGTGAATTAGGGAGTTCTTATACTCTCAGGTGACATTTTATTCACCCAAGAAGTAACCGCTAATGAGCTCCCTAGCTAGCAAAAGCTAGATGTAAAATATGTAAAACTTGAAATGTCTAGTGTTTCTGAAAAAAAAACCTCTGTGAGCTTGGTTTATTAGGTAAATTATAATAGATCAAAAAAGGAAAGGGTAAAACCAGGTGTCAAAAGCTGAGAATGACCAACCAATTTATTTTCAAATGTTATTTCATGTTCTACCCTTATTAAAGTATTTGGTTAATACAATTTGCAAATAAAAGATTACTTCATCTAAAAAGTGTGTTGGATTAACATACATAAAAACCTCAGTATGATAGCTCAATATGCCAAAGAACAGGCTCATTATGTAGGAAACAATCTCGTTCTTTTTTGCTGTTCAAATCAAGCTTAAGCAAAGTGAAGAGTCCTGATTTGGAGTATTTAGGCTAAAAAAAATGATCTTTCCTTTGAGAGTTCATCCCTGAAATAAGGGGAAAGGGGTCTAATAAGAACCACAGAACTTGCTTCAGCACAGTACACTAGAAAGCTAAATCACTGACAAGAGCAAGAGAAAACCTCAAAGGACAAACTGCTTGTAGGAACAGTGAGGTCTCACCCCCTTGAGCATAGTAAGCACTGGTACTCTGAACACTAAGGCAATAATTATTTTGAGTCCTTAATTTTTCAAAGCACTATAGTAAGTATATAATCTCAAACCTGTTCCACAAAGTATCTAGGCATGTGCAGAGCTTCTACTGGCCTCAGTGAGACTTAAACAGTTGGCTGTACAGCATCAAAGGAAAGTCTGTGCTTAAAGGCAGTTGGGTGCTTAAACAGATAAATCAGAAAGCAAAATAATAGAAACATAGCTGTATATCTAAATGTTTAAATTTCTGGGTATTTTAAAATATCTATACTACATTAATTGTAATATTAATGTTTTAGTTAACTGTAAATCTATGATATGAAAAGAAGTGAGTTTTCAAACTATAAAATATAAAGTACAGTTAGGACCACCCCCAAAAAGAGATGTAGATGCATTAAAATGGGATTTCAGTCCAGCATAGACATCCAGAATGAAGAGGGAGGCACTAGAAAGTCATAGGTAGTTCATGTTTAACCCTAGAAATATCTGAGTCTTCCAGATGCTTCTATTTGTGTCATTCAAGGTTCCTAGATACAAATTTTCTGCTTTTTGAGGTTTTTTACGGTTCCTTCATATTTTCAGAAATACACTGTTCATCCTGCAGCTCATGCCCCGTGCTGAGCACTCCTCTAGCATGCAGTAGCCTCGTCCTGCAGGATATGGCGACTAGCTGACTATGGGAAGAATCTTGTTTAGTTCCTTTCTCACTGTGATGAAGGCTACTTCTTCCTCCGTCCTTTTTTGGGGACTGTGCCTTAATTGCACTGATTATGTATTTCACATTACAGCGCTGGGACCAGAACCCCTGCAGGTGAGTGATGTTGTTCCTAAATTAGACCGTCTCTCTCTGCCTGTGAAGTAGCAGATCTCAAAATCCCTTACACAGAGTGGTGTAGGCAGATGCCAACTAAATACTTCTGTCCAGCACCTGCTTGTAGTCCAGTGGTTATGACACTCCTCAGAGAGACTGAAGCATGATTTTGAAACTCTTCAGGCAAAGGCAAGTATAGAAATTGGGTGTTTTGTTTATGAAGATCACTACCTCCACCTCAGACTAGTGTTTTAATAGAGGAGAGCTTCAAATGTATTTTGTGAGGTGCTTGCTCCACCTGGAATGCCAGCCACCTCTGAAAACCCACAAGAAGTTTAACCTCTACCTCAGCAGTGGGATGCTTAAAGAATCCCCATTTGGGCTTGAGCAATTTTAGAAGTGTAGGAAAACTTCCTGGCAACAATTTTATGCTCTGTCACCCTGGCTGAATTTCACCTGTGCTCCCGTCTCATTTCAGGGGAGAGAGTGATGGTGGTATTATAGGGATTAGGAAACTACACTCTGGGATTTGAGTTCCCATGTTCCTCCTCAGATGGCCTGTGGATCTGACTCCTGCATCTGACAGGTTGCTGGAAGAAATAGGAAGCGTTCATTTCTGTTAACCAGCAGCTCTTACAGCACTCATAAATATTGTTTTAGATATAACAGATTATGCTGATCTATCGTTGAATTCTATAATGGGTTCCCTTTATCTGGTGCTATTACAAACTTGGTTTTGTCTCTCAGTACTAGAGAGACACATACATAGTTTGATGAAAATGGTTTGATGGTAGATGGTACGACTTGATACAGAGAACTCATTGGAAGCTACCAATTATGCAGTTTACTTTTATAGATATGTCAGTGAAGCAGTAGTACATCTTTATAAAATGGCAAGAGAGAGCCTGCCACAGAAATAAGTGAACATAAAATATTTCTTTATTTTCTCATATGATCTCCTGACAAATAAGTCTGATAGCCAAAAGACAGTGAGAAACTTAGTTTTGTGGTTTTGTTCTAAATCATACTGGTTTTAAAAAACTGTGTTATTATATGAATCTCCTAAGAGTTACGTTTCCCAGAAGAGTAACTGTAGATCACGAATGGTTGGAAGCACCTTTAAATTTTCTTGGCTGCTGATGGTCCTTGACTATCAATACAGAGAAGTTGGCTTTAACTTATTGCTTGCAAAATACAAATGTGAATTAATTTCTGCTACATTTTGTCTCTAGCATCAGTATTGTCTATTTCTATTCTTAGTCTTATTTCTTTTTTTTTTTTCCTTTCTTTTATTAGGAAATGGCCTAATTGCTAGTTTATCCTATTGCAAGATGGCATATAACTCAGGGGTTTGCATTACTTTGTCTATGAATATTCTTCATTTTCCCAAATGTCTACTGATGAGCAATTTGGCTTTCAAGGTGCTCAGTAAACTGATATTATTTGCATACACATCACTCTCTAAGGTCTTCATCTAGGGAGCACCATTACTTGCATTGCATGCCCACCGCTTTAGACAGCACTTTGATTTTTAGTCCTTAACACAGCTACCATTTTTAAATGTTTCTACCATTAAAAAAAATGTTAACAGATAATTGGAGTAAAAAAAAAGCACAGAGAAAGACAATGTAAAGTTAACATATTTGTTGGTAAATCTCTGTTTTCAGTCAGCAACAGCTGTAGTTTAATTAAGCTCAACTGTTTGCAGGTGTTCACAAGAGAATATTGTATAGATAGGTATGTACATACACTATTCAGCTGAAAAGATTTACCTTTGTAAAAAATCACAGGCTTCTAACACAGAGGCACCTTTCTCTGTATTCTTGTGATTAATGTTCAGGTTTCTTTCTGATATGTAAGGATGAGGTATTATCAGAGAAAAATCCACAAGAAAGCACCATAAAGCAATAAGGGAGCAACACCAGCTGTGCTCATAAATTTAGACAGTTAGTATAGCTGAAAAGCATTATCCATCCTAAGACTGGTATTATAGTTAGGTGAGTTTAGTGCATCAGACAATACGAAAGGATTTAATATGTATTAAAGAAGGAAAAGTAAATACAAAAAAAGACTTTTTAAAGATCAGAACAGCTTTAGATGTTGTGTGGATCAATAGTAGTCTCATCACAGGAAAAAGTTCACTAGATAGCATATTGAGCTGCAAGTTCAAAATGTCAATAAGGTGTGTAAAATTTAAAACCAGGACATGTTATAGGATAGTTGTACTTAACTTTTGGGGCTCGTGTTATAAATATTTCTGCTCAGCAGAGTTGTTTGTGAAAGTTGACAAGAAACCAACACCGCTAAATCATTTAAAGTTCATTTGTTGCCCACTAATGATCTAGCCCAAAGAAGAATTCTATAAATATACGTGTACCCACAGAGATTTATAACTAGGTCAGAATGCTGCTTTCACATCTATTACTAATTAATTAGGTGCAAATAGCAAAAGTACCTCAATGACAAAATCCATAATTTCAAAATTCCTGTATTGCTGTAGCTGTATCAGCATCATTTGCAAGTGCTTAGTTAAAAAAAAAAAAAAAAGTAAAGGATTAATTCTTACAGACTGTACAACACTCTACACAGTATGTGTTCATTTCTGATCTCTAAATGTTGTTTCTAACATTTAACTGGAGTAAAGTGTATGATTAATGCTTGTGATCATTCTGCAGCAACTCTATTAGACTGCCACAGATTCAACAGATTTATCCATGAAAGAAATTATTATTAGTTTTAGTTTGAAGGGGAGGGGAATTATGTTCTTTTTTATGATAGCTACTTTATTAATATATTTAATCACAGTAAAAGTCCAAAAAGTTCGACTTATTTTTGTTATTGTTGAAATTAAGTTATGAAAGTGACAAACAGTAGGATACAGCAACAATCAAAATTTATCTGAAAGCTTTCTTATGTATGACCATTGTGATCCATAGTTTCAGCCTGGTGATTAATGAACAGACGTTTGTATACAAAAATCTTTATCACCCATATATGAAATATATTGCATCCTTTGAACCTGTAAATGGACAGTTTTAGGAGTTTTAACCAAGATTATTTTTGAATGATCTGCTTTTTTTATGACTGTCAACATTCAAAAATCGTGTCCAAACAAACTTACTTTTTAGGTAAGTGGGTAGCATAGCTCAGACTTATGTTTGATCATATAAATGAATATTTATTAAGGATACAACACAGATGTTTATAAACACTGTTTAATAAATTGAGACACTTTAAATATTTATTTTATTCTTGTCAGAAACACCTATAGATAAATATACATACACATACCATTTTTTAAGGATATATAGATTTTTATATTCCAGGTCTGTCCTCTAATCCTTAAAAATTAGCAATAATCTGTGTTTTAAAGGATTAGTGTGTTTGTTGAGAGGTTTGATTTTTAGGTACTCTATTATTAACAGTAACTCAGTGGCTTAAGCTGGATCCACAGTTACTTTTGGGTCCCATATTTGGAGACGTCCTATGTAGTTTTTTCTGGAAAGTGTAAGAACAAGATGTGACTAACTTTTAAAGGTTTTGGGGTTTTTTTTCCCAAGTATTAAAATATGACCACAATATTCAACAAATACTGCCCAGATGATTTGAATTTTGTTCCACCCATAATGGGCAGAAAAGGTTTTGTGTTTATTAGTAAGTTAATGTCAGCAGTTTTGAGTTTTCGATTGTCAATGAAAATGCAATGTGGGATAATTAAGCAATAATGTAGTGTGCAGAGCACTTTTTAACAGGATAATGTCATGATGAAGATGAGCAGAGTCAAGGGATTTAATGTTAAAGCAGAAAGCATTTTTCACCTAATTTGCATGAAAAAGAAGTTTGCTAAAATGCCGAAATAAATGATGTGAAAAAACAAATGAAAAGGCAACTTTTAAATACAATTAGTTCATATAAAGTTTAACTAAGGAGGCTATCAGTTTGTACGTATTCCTTATCTTTTATTTTACTAACTTCTCAGCTGTGTCATTTCCACACACTTCAGTAGGGAATAGAGCAGGGCAAGAGCAGGGCATACACTCAGGGCACAGCCATGACTGTGTAGGAGATAACCTCTACCTTTTAATTCCAAATTAGCATTGAAAACATTTCACTTGGGTCTCTTTTTCTTTCTACTTGGTAAAATTAAATTTTTTGAGGCCTCTAACAATCCGAACTTCCTGGAAAACAGATGTTTCAATTCAAGATAAGGAAAATAACTTTAATAGAAGGTGGCACTTCCTAGTGCCATGGTAATGGTAAGAAATCACCGCTTCAGTAGGTGCCAACTTGGCCAGAAACACTGGCATCAGTGGGGAAAGCATTCTGTCCAGTACCTCTGACTCCAGTGCAGTGCAGGGTTGGAATTGCCACTTTCCAGACATTTTCTATACATTTTCTGTAAAAAAGACTGAAACAAATCCATCTTGCATTAAATAAAGTGGAAATGAATGAGGAGAACAAAATATCAGTGGTCTTGAAATAATACATGTCAAGCCTCTTAAAACTGTGTTATCAAGGAGTTAATTCAAGTCGCAGAGCCTGGTGTGACTATGAAGCACTGCTTTGGCTGGCAGGGGGATGCTGCAGCTATGGTATGCGATACAGCAGTTTAAGCCTTCCTAGCCGCCTTGGGTCCAGTCCATATCCAGATATACAGTTTCTTAGCCAAAATTAAAAGCAATTAATATACTTGTAAAGGTCCAAAGATATGTAGCTGCACCTATAAGAAGAAAAAAATTTTTTTTTTTTTTTTTTAAAGGTGGTAAAATAATAAGAATCCACCTGAAATGTGGAGGTATCTTTATTACACTGAGCTAAGGAAAACATTATTTTAGTTTTACAAATTGTTTTGACTATAGAAACACAGGTCAATTTTTCAAGTTGTCAGAACAATATCATCCACAGCAGTCTGTATCTGATGGCCGAAGACAAGCTTTCTCAAGGTAAATGAAGGGAGTTTGTCTTATCCTGTGTTTTCAGTGCTGTCCCTCCTGATATTCAAAGATGGTGAGGACACTGCAAAGAAAGCGCAGAAAAAAAGGCAGCAATTATTTCCCCTAAGGCTTACCTGGCAGGGAAATGATGATATAAAATGAAACTATAGATGAGTAGGTTTGGAGGAACAAGGAGCAGTAGGAAAGAGAGCTTCAAGGCAGAAATGTCATTCATGTGTGAGGGTAGTGGGATCCCTTCCTTGCGCGTGGTCCATTCTGTTTCTTCATTGTTCCTCCTTTGGAAAGACATCCAGGTAGCGCATTAGTTCCCATTTGGGTCAGTCTTATCATTACAAACACACTGAAATGTGACAGATAATTATGCTATTTGCAACTGCAATAGCCAGAGGCGGCTTAGATGAATGCCTTTTTTTAGTACACAGAGCTAGTCTAAAATGTATTATTTTGATAAAAAATACATTTCCAAATTAAAGTAACGATAGAACCAAGGCTGTTTTAGGAGGCGAAATAACTTTGTATTGCAGCCAGAAAGTTTTTTAAAAAGTATAGAACAACCTGGGAAAGTTGCAAACTGATTTAATACTCAAAACATACTGACTTGGATTTGTAATCTGTTTATCTAGCCAGCTTCTCAGATATAATTTCCTGCATAATTCAAATGACTGATGATGAACAATTGTGTTTGTGTTTTCAGAGGATTTAGAAAAACACTTTTTTGTAAAAGGTCTTCTGTGCATTTGCATTTATTCTGTCAGTCACTAATTCAAAAGTGTGGCTTGTGAACAAAGTTGGGTTCCATGTATTAAAAAGTGACTGCAATTTGCTCATTCAGATTAACTATGTGATCCATCATCCTGTAGCATCTTTTCCAGAGCACTGTCTTAAGTGATGACTTATTGCCCATTTGCAAAGAGAAGTGAATGGTACAGAAAATGTAATTTACTTTTCTACCTTGGACTGAATTTATTGTTTACTAATTGGAATGTCATATACAATGAATTATTCAACAAAAAAGACAATCAAAAGGAATATCAGTAGTGAAAACCAAACAAAATCATCGCATCATTGGTTTAAGTTCAAATAATATTAATTGGGTTAAGTATTTGCATTTGTGGACGACAGGTAATTATTTTTCAAGTAATCAATGATAATTCTTATTGAAGATTCAAAAATAGAATTTTTCTAAAGGAAATGAAGCTCAGAGATGGTGGATACATTTTGACATTCAATAAAAATGTTATTGTTCATAAACTATTTTGACTGACATCATCACAAGATTCTTGTCGTCTTACTTTCCTTAACTAATTTTCAGCCACTACAGCTTGCATCCTTCTTCCACAAGAATGTAGTATCTTTTGCAGTTGTATGGGTTGTATAGGGAGAGAATTTATGTAGAGCATAAATATGTGAAAAATACAGAGAAAGAATAGAATAGATTTATCAATATCATTTTAGGCAACAGCATTCTATGTACTAGAATCTCCTACTGATATGAGCAAAATAAAGATTTTCTTTTCTTTTGTTTCATCTCCCATTCCTAAAAGTCTGTTGATTCACTGTTGGAAAAAAAACATCTTGTCTTGCAATAAAAGCTATTGTACTGTTATGTAACAAATGAAACCTATTCCTTTATTCTGAAATAAAAACATATTACATTGTATAACAATCAGGTTTACCTATGCACCACAGATTTGATTAAAAACCTAGGAAATTGGCAATCGGGTTTTGCCAAACACACACTTTGCAACCAAATAGACTGACTGTGGTTAAATGAACCATCTTTCATATGTTTTCATTCACTATTGTAGGTCCAATTATCAATGGTTCACGTGCAAAGTGGATATGTAGTTTTGTTCAAGATTTTCATTTAGGACCCAGGAGATGGAATAGAGAACTTATTTATTAAATTTGCAGATAGCAGCTACCTAATGGTGTTGAAGGGAATTAAAATATATGAGGTTTATAATTCAAAATGATGTGGACAAGTTGGAAAAATTGTCTGAAAGAAATGAGACAGAAGAGCAATAGGGACAGCTGCAACACTGTGAACTTGGGCAGGAATGGAGAACAATGAATTATGAAAAAATTATGCAGAAAAGACCCTGAGGTTTATGATTTATCACTGGTAGAACATCAGACACAATATCATGCCATTATCAAAAATTATATCTCATACTTGGGATTTAAAAATTGGAGCAAATGCCAAATTAATATGGGTTGGTTTTGAGGAGTGGTGGGCAGCTTGCTTGCCCTCTTTTAAAGCAAGTTTGACTTTTTATTTTTCACATGGTGACTTCTCTTTCCATTGTCCATTTTCTATGCCTCTTGCCTTTAATTTTTACAGCCTGTTGGAACCAGACAGAGATTTTAACAGATGGTTCTACTGAACCAAACCAAACCAAATAAATCAACAAAGTTTTCAGCACAGTTGTTAACTGGAACATTACCTGTACGATGCTCAAGGTAATCCTCCAGCTGTACTCAGAAACAGGATAGCCTCAGCTGGAGTACTATGTGGACCAGTTGAAGAAACTGCAGAAGAGAGAAACAAAAAAGCCAGACTTCTTATGAAGAGCTGAAATAACTTGCTTAAAGGATGTACATAATGGCCCTTGGGCATAGAAAAAGCCATTGCACAGAAAAACGGAATAAATGGTTCCATTTCTAGTGAATAAGATGGGAAGTAATGGACTTGAACAGCAGCAAAGTACATTTAAGTTAGATGTTAGGAAAAACTTCCTAATGGTAAATGTTCTTTTAATTGTTGTACTCAAACAATACGAAATCTTTCCCATATTGACTCAATCCAAACTCTAATATTGCAGCATGAAATTAGAGTGGAAAAGCACCTTCTGATGTCACAAGGTCAGCCTCTTAAAAATGCCTTCAAGAACTGTCCTGTCCTAAAACCAAGCATGACAAACTAACGAATGATGACTTTAATAGCTTAGTTTAACTGAAATTTTTAAAAAACAATCTTTTAATGACAGTAATGGAAATAGCTGAGGTTCACAAAAATGTTCAGAAAAATCCATTTTAAATGCATTGTCTCATTCTCTACCCTAAGAATAAATTCTGTAAGATTAGGGATGACACACAGTATAATTAATACATAAAGAAGAGGATAAGTTCTAGCCTTCAGTTATGGAATCATAATCAATGCATTAATGTGCAAATTCCAGTATGTTAACAAGCATTGTTTAAAGTACTTTGGGATTCTCCTAGCTAAAATGTACATGAGAAATGTAAAACATCATTAAAGCATATATCCCCCTCATTAAACATGCAGTTTGCCGTTTTTTATTTTAATTTCTTTTTAATAAAACATAATCATCCTGAAAGATGCTATATTGATATCTGAAGAGAAAGAAAATCTTTGTTTAGCTACAAAACAATTGCAGGACAGGAAGAAGAAAAGTACTTTGCAATGTTCTCAATCTGATTTAAGAGATTACCTAGAAATTGTCTTTGGTGAGACTGGTAACAAAGATGATGGTGCTTCTTGGTTTGGGTTTATGGATTCTAACCAACAACCACATGGAATGAAATCAAAGCATTTTATGAAATTTCGTGACCTATCATTTTTTAATTAGATTGCATTCAGAAATTACCTAGGAGAGAAAATTAGGGGGATTTAATTTTAATGGGTTGCAAAAAAATTGTATTTACTTTATTTTTGTACTTTTTTTTCCATTTAATATTTCTCCACTGGCAGAAATGGTAGTGGTCATACAATATTCTCTGCATGTTTTTCAACCTCATTTTTAGGTTTAACACTCAAATAAGATGAAAGATAGCTAAATGCTGTGGAACAAATTTACAGAAAATGTCAATCATCACACTGATTTTACATCAATTTCATACTTGGAACTATGCATAAAGAACTGAAAACTCACTACCAATCTTCCAATGTATTTAACATTCCAAGATTAAATATAATTTCAATTGTTCGACTTTCAGCTCATAAAATCTTGGTACCATAAATATTAAAACTGTTAAAAATATTGATTTTTAAATATTGAAGGTATAGACTTAATATATTTTTAGTAAAATATCTGTTAAAAAAGGAAGATACCCTGTTCAAAACTTTAATAGATGCTACAAGAAGTGATTTTTTATATAGCCATTCCATGTCCAGGCAAGTTTATACCAGTTTTTCAACTTGAGCAAATCTATAAGTTGTATAGCAAGAGAAAAGCACCTAAGTGAGAAAGGATTTGTATTTTTTACTTTGTTTCTAACTTTATAGCTTCTTTAGTTCTCACTTTTCTATCTATCAAAACTTTAACATGTTTGAAACTGCTAGTGATTATCAAAGTAGAAATCAAATTCACCAATTTAACTGGGATGTCAAAAAATATTCACACTGATTACAAAAAGCGAGTATTAGCAAATGATAGAAAAATACCTTTCTCTTTATGGAAAAGAGGTTTTTGTTAAGGCTGAATCTAAATTAATTTTATTAGTGTTAGCTGTAGAGATGTTTCAGTAAAATGGAGACTTAGGCATTTTAAAAACAGAGGTACTGCATATTTTCTAGAGTGGATGGGTACATGAAGGCACATAAATGTTTTAATAGTGCCTCTATAGGGAAATACCAAAGCAAAAATAGTTCTTAACAAAAAGAGATAGCAAACTGTAAATTTATTCTTATTTAAATAAATAAAACCAGACTGCATTCTCCCTTACAATTAAAAGAGCTGTGCCAAACAGACATACATGGCTATAGCACCGGTACTGTCCCAAACTTGGTTTCCACACCCATGACTCATTGTATTAATGTGGACTGCTGATGTTTAAAAGATAGATCAAATTATGAAAAAAAAAAAAAAGTAGCAAAGCTAGATACAATGATGTCGTTCATCTTGGAACTGGGATCAAAGATCAACATGGTATCATCTGTATTGAGGTGCCACTGTCTAAAATGTGGATATTAGCAGTGAGCAAAGAAATTGTGTCCATTCTTATTGTCCAGCTTATCTACAGGATCACCTGGATTGGAAGAAATGTGTGACAATGAAAGCACCTCAAGATTTTCTGGTGCTTTTTTCCCCTTGTGCTGGTTTTGGCTGGGATAGAGTTAATTTTCTTCCTAGTAGCTAGTATGGGCCTATGTTTTGGATTTGTGCTGAAAACAGTGTTGATAACACAGGGATGTTTTCGTTATTGCTGACCAGTGCTTACACAGAGTCAAGACCTTTTCTTCTTCTCACCCCACCGCACCAGTGAGTAGGCTGGGGGTGCACAAGAAGCTGGGAGGGGACACAGCCGGGACAGCTGACCCCAACTGACCAAAGGGATGTTCCATACCATATGATGTCATGATCAACATATAAAGCTGGGGGAAGAAGGGGGAAGTGGGGGGAACGTTCAGAGTGATGGTGTTTGTCTTCCCAAATAACTGCTACGCGTGATGGAGCCCTGCTTTCCTGGAGATGGCTGAACACCTGCCTGCCGATGGGAGGGAGTGAATGAATTCCTTGTTTTGCTTTGCTTGCGTGTGTGGCTTTTGCTTTACCCATTAAACTGTCTTTATCTCAACCCATGAGTTTTCTCACTTTCAGTCTTCCGATTCTCTCCCCCATCCCATCGGGGGGGGAGTGAGTGAGTGGCTGGGTGGGGCTTAGTTGCCAGCTGGGGTTAAACCACGACACCCCTCTTCTTTTGTTTACAAGAGTTTCATGAATGAGATAAGACATCCAAGCTGAAAATCCTGGTAAAACTACTTTTCCAGCCACAATAAATGCATACTGTACAATACTGTACAATACGAATCTAACTGGCAGTACAGCATTTATTACCGGAAACATCTTCTGAGAACTTGTGCTGATGAAAAATTTGATTAAAGAAAGCTTTGTTGGTAAATATATGCTGAAAACTGATCATGCGGTATCTGAGAAAAAGGCACAATACTAGAACAGGATAAATAAGATTAAGTGGTATGTCCAAGGGAAAAAGGAGGCAGAGTAATTGATTATATATAAAATTGAGACATTTGCATGATGAATTTCTTTTGTAACTACCCAGTGTTCTCTCTTTCTAAGTAAAGGACAATCAACAGCCATGAAGAGGAACTGGATCTAATTAATAAAATGACTACTCCATTTCCAGAACATTCACTCTCGGAAAGCAATGTGTTATTGATAAATGTGAAATGTGTTTGGGTCTGCTGATCAATTCTCTCTGTTAGACACTTACAAGTGCTTTATGTTCCTTAGCTTAAATTAACTTTGCCCATCCAAATTGGATGAGTTGTTTAACGTGGTTATACAGTGCTTTCTGAATGACTATGTTTGTGTGCAAATATTCATTGGACTCTATTCCAAAGTGATTATTAGCAAAGCTAGTGTCACTTGCATAATCATAGCTTCTTTGAAATAATCAAGAATCTAGAGAAACATCTAATCTTTTCTTCAAAATAATTGATATTGCTAAAATTATTGATACTTTGCAATGTCACAACCTGTTGTTTAGATAAATCTAGTGTTGAATGTAATTAAAGTGACACGTTACAACCAGAGGAGTTAAAAGCAGCAAAAATTGGGCAGTTTAAAACAATTAGATAGTGTTAGCACTGACTAACAATATTAAAAGGAATCAAAACTTGTGAATTGACTTCTTTAAAGAAGTTCTTATTAGATTTACAGTCTTCAAAAAATTATGTTAAGGAATAATTATGTTGTTTTATTTATCAACAGGTTGATGGAAAAAAAAAATTGTTTGGCTCTGGGGCAGGGGGTTGCTTTTCTGTTTTTTTTTTAAGGGGAGAATAATTTAAATCTAGGAGAACTGAGCTGCTGTGTTGATTAACTGGCTGATTAACTGCATACTCTACTCATTTGTGTTGTACTACATCATTCTTCTATTGGCAAAGCAGAATACTATCCACAGGGTTTGCACTGTTCCAAGATAGGTTACTTACGCATCCGCATATGTCTTCCACGCATATGTCTGCTTCAAAATGTGTTACAGTCCTTTGTATTGACAAGCAGTAGCTATGTAATTTTAAATGTCATTGAATGAGAGCAGTATGTGGGGTTTGTACAACTTTTTTAAAAGACCAGTTTCTAAGACCTCTACATAAATAGGATAAACTTTATTAGATGACCACTCAGACTCTTTAGAATTTTATTAGGCTGTAGTTGTGCTACTTTTTTGGCAGTGCACGCCACTCAGAACTAGATAAATTACAAGTTATTATAAATTATAACTTTGGCAACTTTAAAGAATTGAGCTGAATTGATATTACTCTTTCAAAGTTCTTGGTGGTGTAACTGTATAGAACTGAGATCCTCCAAAAGATACGTGCTTCTCAAAATCTCATCTATGTTTATATACATTTATTACGGATTTGCAACATTAACATCTTCTGAAAGGTGTTTGATAGTAATAGCAAGGTCTGGCAGAATCAAGAATAGATCATTTTTTATTAGCCTGTGAATGATTTATGTCATATTAAATCAGCCTGACAACATCTGGTAGAAAAAGTTTTTAGTGGGAAATTGTGAGTAGTGAAATAAGCCTGATGTCCATGGGTGGGAATATCATATAAATTTCCTTCACTTCTTATTACTGAGAGCAGCTTTTATCTCTACATCCTGTTCTCCCTGATGGTCAGCTGATGACTTCATACCTGTTTTGAATTACTGCAGCTATCATTGATGGTGCACATGGAGTCTTGGGCAAAGTTAGAGTTGGATGGGAGTCTGTTAATAGAATATAATTAAATTATAGAGTTGGATTACATTATGTTTTTATGGACAGCTGGCATTAGATTTAAGCAATTTAATATAATTTTTGTATTGCAAGTTTAAGTTTTATAGAAGATCTCTGCAACAGTACTGAGCTCCTCAAGTATTTGTATTTTGAGTATCAAAATAAATAGATGAACTATGTAACAGCTATGAACACAAGTAAAATATGGGCTAAGAGTAAAAAGCTACATTTTTAAATGCTGTTTTATAAACATGTTAATAGAGCTTAGTAAGTTTCTGGTGTATTAAGACATTTCACCTCAGGGAGACATACTGGTCAACATCTACCAGAAATTAGAGTATCTCCATTCAAGAATCTTTTTATCATCCCCTGGAGTACTTGAGGATGAATCCTATTTGTATCAGACTGTTCCTACTCTGAAGACATCTCTCTCATCAACATCAGAGGCTGATGAGGAGTCTGTTTCCACTGCAACATCTCCTCTGTAGTTCTGTATGCAAGAATCTCACCTGAGCTTTGTCTCATGCATCACCTGGGTTTTTTGGTGATCTGGAGTTATTTATTTAATTATGACTGCAACCTAGTTCTGAAAACTGGTTTCAGTACAAATGATTTTTAATTTATACTTAACTTATATTCACACAGCCTCACATCCAAACATAAGTAATTGAACCTAAGAAAATATCATTGCTTTAAGTAGTCTATTTAAGTTAATAACAGTCACAACAAAGGAAAAACATGTTTTGGATTCCTGATTGACATTGTACAAAATGAGCTGTCAATTTTATTATCCACCTGAAGGATTATAGTAGAGTGATCTTAAGTTTGCCACTGTAGAAAAACAACTCTCTATAAAGCCCTGCTTTGTTCGTGGTCTGTAGCTGGTTGGTTGCTTGGTTGGTTTGTAAAGGAGTCTAATTTTCCATATTTAACTATATACACAAATACTGTTAATCAAGGCTTCCCTGGGTAGTGAGGCTATGGTCAGAAAAATAGAGCTACCACTTATTATAAGACATGAAGGAAAAGTTTCTTCCTTGCCCTAAAGTGCATACCAGCTAGCAGTGCAAAAGTATACTTTTCTAATTTGGTTGCATTTGACACCAAACCCTGCACTGGCCTAAATGACCTGACCAATGGAGAACAGGGACTCGAGATCTTAAGTATCCATGCAGGGTGGAATAAAGCAAAAGGAATCAGGTTATCCATCCAAGACAGTAAATCTTAAGCTCCTTAATTGCTAGGAGCTCTCACAACACAGATATTTCTCAGTCCACCCTCCAGGAGATGAACTGCTGCCAAGTTATCCTTAATTAGTTTTTCTGGATCATGCAGTTTTCTGCAATATGTGTCCTTGAGCTACTCTGAGGAGATATTGAGACATAATAAGCTTTACTGTAATAGGTATTATGAAGGTGGTGTTTCTTGCTTGGAATGGAGAACAATCTTTGTATCTGCAGCCCAGGAAATGTATGTGGAACATCTGCAACCTAACAGCTGTTGAATGTCACTTTGGCTAGATCAAGGACTTAAAATGTGCTTAAGTAATCTACTGCAGATCTTACTTTTAGAAAGTACATCTGTGCTGACAGTTTTTCCACCAACGTACTCCCATGCATGTTAAACCAATAAACAAACTAGCCTAAAATCACAGCGATAATGGAAGATACTAGAAAGCTCAAAGATAATTCAAGTTGAAATGATACTTGCTTAACACTTCAGTATAATTAATGAATATGGAAGAAAAGTTTCTCTCAAATCCATAAAGCTGTCTTGTTTTATGTCTTTGTGATGCACCTTACTAACACAGAGTTGTCAAAGTTCTGCCTCTTTGAGCTGTATATAATCTATTGTTTGGCAATAACAATGAGCATATTACATTTCCGCTTTGATGTTTTAAACGTTGTCTTGCCAGGGGATAGTAGACATTCAATTGTCACTCATCATATAGAACCCAGTAAAATACTTAGTAAAATCAGTAGGAGGCTTCTGTTGATTTAATAGTTCTTGTTTTAAGATCATAATAAGCTACATACAGAAACTAAGCCATCAGATTCCTAATAATAATTTTTCTGGTAATTATTTCAAGAAAAGCTTATTTGTATGACATACATTGATTTTATCTGTTTCCTAAACGATCTTTTGCCATTTTAAAGTTATTAGAGAACTATTTACCAATGCAACCATACAAGCAATGGCATACTCTGATGAAGAAACATTGCTAGGCTGTAGTGGGAAATAATACCTTAGCTTAAAAAGGAAGGTAATATCAGCTATCCATTCAAGTGAGGGGAAAAAAGTACAATACATCAAACAAGAAAATGATTTGTGTCATACAGTGTAAAGACATCACTTAGAAAATGAGGTACCTCTTTTTTTAATAACTCTCTCACTCTGATTTGTCTCATAGTCCTTCATGCAGACTCACATAGTCTTTTGTCATATAATCTTTGCATCCACCTCATCTTATATATTATATATTGGTAAATGTACTGATAAGATTTTCATTTATTGAATTAATATTTGTCTCAGATATTTCCAGATTATTTTAACTGAAATACTGTGTCAAACTTTAGCAGTAACTAAGTCTTGAATATTTCCATCATATAGAGCTTAAGAAGAGAATTTACATGCTAAAATGTAAACTTCACTTTAAGAAATAAATAAGATCTGCACCGCTAAATGATTACTTTTGGGCACTAAAATTAGAAACTGTTTAGGGATTTTACAGCATGAGAAATATTGAATAAATGTTTGATTAAACATTTTGTCTTTTAAAAAAAGAACAAAAATAAAACAGTTTAAAGCTAAATGGAGTCGGTTCATTTTGCCTTTGAATTTCTCTGAACAGAAAAAAAAAGATGGTATGATCTTTCCTCTAGGAAATAAATAAATAAATAAGTCTGTAATTATAGCTGAGTTTTTATGAACCAGAAGTATTTACAATGCCAGAGAGCTTCAATCCAATGACAAATTTTTTTAGGTTAGGTTTCAAGAACTGAAAAAACTGAAAACCAAAGGAAATAATAAAGAAGCATTGTCAGTTTGGGACTGAAGGAGAATGGAAACCAAAAATGTTTAGTTTCAGGTACTATTACTAAATTACATAGAAAATGTGTGCACCAGAAAGTATATACATTAGCCAAAGGAAGGCAATGAAATTAAAATAAAGGTTGATGGGAAGGACAGGAAAAAGGGAAAATGAGCTTATGCTAACTATGAGTATGAAAGGTGAGTACTTGCTAGAGAAACCTGATTACTGGAATAGATAAAATTTCCAGATTAGTGAATGAAGGAAACATTATAAACATAATGCAAATAATTTAATATAGTGTTTTAAAAAATCCTACACTCAAAATTAATTTAAACTAACTTGGTTGAAAGATTTGCATGAATTTTAAATGGACTAAAGAACTAAAGAGCTATAATAGAAAATAAGATGATGAATTGGAAGGAAATGTTTAATTTGGAACTGTAAAAATAGGTGATGACTCCAGTCTTAGCTAACTTCTTTAATGGTCTGAAACGAGAAACATGCAGTATATAAATGGGTTTTCCACATTATGCTAAGTGACATTAAAATGCAAATACCAATAAGGATAGAGGGAATAATACAAAGGTAGATCATGAAACATTAAACATATAGGAAATAAGCCTATAGAAAATAATTAACTTGGGAAGAATATATGCCACAATACATTTGGAAGAGAAAAGATTATTTAAATGGTGATTAGAAGGTGAAGAAGAAAAACCTTAGAAAGCACGTACAGCTAAGCACACAGAACTATATGGGAATGGAAACAAAGGATGCATCTGAACAATGGTTCTCTCCAGTGCAAGTGACAACTACTATGGACAGATATATTCTTAAGAGGTTACAGTCTCCAGAGGATTTTCAAAAGATCTTTATGTTGTTGTTGTTGTTGTTCCAGCTTTTACTTTCACAGACTATGACTTTGAGCTAAGCAAGAGCAATATGGCTGGCCACAGGATCAGAGACCACCAAAACGTCTTTCAGGTTTTGCATTGTTAAGGGTTCTTTTACCCCCTTAATGTGTAGAATTATTTTTTCCTCATTTTATTCCCCCTGAAGATTCTGCTCTATTTATCCTCCTCTTCTCAGGCAACTGCTGCTAACCCGCTTTTTCCTATGTATTGCTTATGCTTGCTACATCTTTTGCAAAGTTTCTTATCTAATGTTATCCATAGTAGTTTTACTGTCCTTTCTTTTTCCATTTCCTTCACCCTGAACCTCTGAGCCCTTCTCCTTATTCTTCTATCCTGAGAACAACATTTTTCAATCCCTTGAAAGGATTTCACTCTTTAAAGATGGTTCTTATGTGAAGCCTTTGAACTTTAGGATGGTCCTGTAAGCCACAAATGTTGCAAGCAGAACAATCCTTTTATTTGAATTTCACAGAGAAAAGACATTAGGGCAAAGAGAATAAAGTAGCTTCTCATTTACGTGGAAGGAAAACAAAACCTCTGAACTGCAGTGAAGGTGAAATATGCAAAATTACATGTTTTAAGATGGAAATTCTCAGCAGAAGAATAAAACAGGAAAATGAAGATCTGCTACCAAGTCATTCATTCGTGGATGTCAGGGTCAACAGGGAACTACTTCTGGCAAAAAAATGAAGCACTTCCTCAGCCAACCCTGACTCTGTCAAGTGGGATTGTTGCGCCTGGGAGATTGTTCTTACTTTCCCTGAAAACTGCAGCTGCTTTTCCCACATAACATGACTCAGCTTTCATAACTGCTTTTCAGTTGTATTGTGATTAACTGCTTCTGTAAATTACATGTTCTGAGGTACAGGTGCTAAACCCCAAAATGGATATAGTAGCTTTGCCATCTTGCATTCTAGACCTCAATACACAGACAATATTTGTAACATTTTCAATGGAAATAAAGAATATAATGAAATTACTTAAGCTCAGCCTGGATTATCTGAACTTAATAAAATATAAGTCAAGCAAAGTTTGATTTATATATCTTTATTTTATTTTATATTCTGCATGGCTTATCGTGTTTGAGGAATTCCTACTTTGTAGGAGTCCTTTCTAACTCCTCAGGTAAAAGAAAGCAGATGGTCATCTCTGTCTGTCTCTTACTTGTTATTTATTTTATAGTTTAGGTTATGTCACATCTTGCTAAAATGGAATTTTTGTGATTGATTTTCTGTGATTGATCACAGAATAGCTTTTGGTGTTTCAGGGCTAAGCTGCTGCAAAGTATCTCAATTAATAGCCTGTGGCCTCCTGCTCGAAAACATACCTGAGGCATGTATTAATGGACCGATAAAACATGGCCTGTCATATCTTAATGTTATATTCCCATTCCATGTGAACAAGGCTGCTCCCAGAGTTTGCCATAGGCAATCTGGTATTTCATCTCTGTGTCTGTTTTAATCTCTGATAGATTTTATCCACTTCCTGTCAAATCATGAACACTGGCATAACTAAGTGGTTTTTTTCATGTTCATTAATGCTTTACTTTAGCTCTGTTTGGTTTTGCAGTGTCTTTTCATCCTAATCCTTTAAACATGATCCATTTATATAAAAATCACATACTTGCTTCTCACTGTTAACTGGAACAGGAAAAAATTGAATTGCTTTATTTCATTGACATTTTGGCAAATTTCTGATTTAGTTACGGTTCAGGATGTTCTGCAGCTCATGAGTTTCAATGTATAAGTAAAGAAACATTTGCTTGCTAATTATGAGTCTTCCCATGACATTAGCGTACTTCAGAAATAGAAATTATACAAGCACCTATAATGATGATCCTTCTCAAATGACACAATTTTGGACCCAACAGAACCCCAAAATATCACAGAACTTCTTCATCTATAGGTCATGCTAAAGAATGACATTTTAAAGATTGGACTGAATAAATACTAGTGGAATGCCCCAAAACGTGCTCTGCAATATCCTCCAGATGAAAGAGACGTCATTTTTTTCTCCTACTTTTTTCTGGTCTGAGAGTCACACAGCTCTGGGTGGAAAATGTAGGGATAAAATCAATCACCTTCCAAAAACCATTCTGACAGAGGTTTTGTCTGAGCTGACCTTAATCTACCAATTTATTCATTTATTCATTAACAGTATCTATAAAAATACTTTATTCACTGATGCCCGTAACCATATACCTTCTGATTAATATCTCTTAATTTTTAAGACAGGCCAAAGACTCAACTGTTGGTCAAATAATCCACAAGAAAGTAAGCAGAGCTGACCCTGACTGGCAGGGATTGGTCCCCAAACCAGTCCCCCCCCACCGCATGCCTCAAACACTTTCAGGACAGTGTTTTGCCTCCAGCAGGTTCCTCCCCGTGCGTTGGGAAGCAGGCTGCTGCTGCATGGTGTTGCAGGGTACAGGTGTGGAGGGCACCCCCTGAGCACACATCACCTGCCTCCTCTGCTTCCCCAGACTCCACCTAATAGCAGTAATCAGAGTTAATACAGTAACCCTGGAGTCAAACTGTGAGAAATTCCCATCACCAGCAAAAGTAATGGATAATCACATTTTAAGTGCCAGCCTCACAGAGAGCCAAATATTTTCTCATTCTAGTCTCTACCTTTCAGTTTTTCACATAGTAATGAAAGCTGTTTTCCATAGAATAGCAGTTTTTGCACCCTAGGAATTACTCTGCTTCTGTTTGTATTGGCAAGTGGGCATAAAATATAAATGTGAACTATTTGGCATAAAAGAAATCTATAAAAATTGCTAGTAATTATTACTATGACTCCAGTCCAAAACTCCTTATTCACATAAACCTGACATTGCTGTTGTAGCTGGTTTTCCTTCAAAAAAGAACTTAGAAAAATTCACCCACATTGGGCAAGTTCCACGAGATTTAAGAAGGCACAAATAATTGTGGGTATTTATGCATAGACTGAAACAGTATTAGGATGTATATTAGTGTCAAAACAAAATAACTTGACCACAAGACTTGCAAAGTGTATTCGTGGCTGCAGTCCCATCCTTGCCATGTTTTCTGACCAAAGCACTCCAGCACTGTGCATGGCGAGACTAGGACTGGCTGAGACACATGTTCAGCATCCTCCTTTTTTGTCAGTTCCAAAATAAAACACTACAGGTTATATGAACATCAGGTGTATTTCCAATTCAAGTATTGAACTGAATTTTAAGTCATTATAATGAACACCTTGTACTCTTATTAGGAGGTGTATTTCCTCACATATGCTTTATTAAAGAATTATTCTATAAATCTGATAATAAATGATAGTTAGCTGAGAGTTCCTAGCATGTGCAGGTCATTTTTCTGTGCTGTTTACAAAAATGCCTGTTGTACTGAAATACTGTGTTTGGTCTAGTAAATATTTATTCAACAAATATTCCCATGATGGTAAATGTAAAGATTATCAAAAGGCCCATGGCACAAAAGATCATATAACTTAAGGTAACTAGTGATTTATGGCATTGTTACTTCCCATCATTGAGGAAATGAGGCTTGCGACTGACTAATGTTTCTTTTTATTTTGTTTGCTGGAAGCATTTATAACTTCCTCCTGGGATTTTTCAGAGCTACATTGTATGATATTCCCAAACTATTTTTGCACTATTGTTTGATTTTAATTATACTTGAACAGAAATCAAATCTTGGGAATACTTCTCATTTGCTTAAGTCCTTCCTGCTATGTCTTGTTAAAATTTACCCTAATTGATTATTGAAAGGAATAGGTCTATTTAAAATCTGAGCAATCTCAAGGATAGCTACTCTTCGCTTTTATAACTTTTAAAAAGCACAAGTCATACAATAAATTTGAACAATGCTGGGGAGGCTGCCTGACGCCCAGAAACCTTCAGCATAGGCCAAAGAAGCCTCAAGAGGAGAGGAAAAACCAAGAGGTTTTCTTTATGGAGTTTACCCCATGTTACTCCGCCAGTGGCACAGAGGAAAGACTGTGGTCACCCAGACACTCTACAGTAAATTCACTCTCCAGCTGCCCTGTATCTGACAACTCTGGCATCAGGAGCTCAGGGCTTTGTGCTGCCTCCAGAGTTCCTTGCTGCTCTGCAGCTATCTGTCAGCACTGCCCCAGCGGTGCTATGCTGATAAGTATCTCCTGCACAGATGCCCCTGAGACTACTAAAAAGGAAGAGGAAAGAGTTCTATATCTTTCCCCAGAAAATAGGAGATCTAATCTATATTAACTAACGAGCACATTCCCACTGGTACGGGTGGATGGACTAAATGGCCACACAGGATGATGTGGCACTCAGGTAATGAAAATACGTTCTTGAAACTGCTTTTGTATCCATTGATGGTGTGAGAATCAGCTCTGCCTTAATTTATGGATTGTCTGAGTATAATATTTCTTTTGTGATGATTAGTAGCCTCAGAGAATGCTTCAACCAGGGAGAAACGCTGATTTGTTTATGAGGTCAATCAAAAGACATACACCCAACATTGCTTTCTTAGCAGAGTTTCAGTTACATTCAGTCATTTGTTATCTTGCATTGATAAAGTTAATGCAGAGAATCAAAGCCAAGCTTATATCACCAGTAAATATTATGATCATGTACATCTGCAGAGCACACAAACTCCATCGTTACTTAACTAGAGCTTTTAGAAAACCTAAACACAGTACTTGATTTATGAACACAGTATGACATGTTTTGTCTATTGATGAAACACGCAACATTTATTTCAATAATAAGTTTAGAATAAATTATTATATCTAAAAGTATTTTTAGCTGAGGTCATAGTTCTTAAGGATATCTAACTCTTTGATAGATAGATCTTTGTTCATATGTTTCAAAGTATTTTATTAAGACGGCTGAAGTTATTAAAACCTGTTTTATAGACAGGGAAACTGAGTCACCCAGTGAGCTACACCTACTTTTTTTTCACTCAGCCAATTAACAATAGTGTCAGTTCCTCAGTCCCGCATTCCTCCACCTTCATTGGAAATTTGTCCAGACCAGCTCACTACAATATGGACCTGTAACATCCCATGTCCCCACTAAACACTTCATAAGGGATTTTTGCAATTTAAATATTCTGCCTAAATGCCAGTCTGCATTTTCTTGCCCAAGTTTTCTTAGCATTTTTAGGTATTCTTGACAAAGTGCTCTACAGATTACCTGCTTGTCTTTTTGTGACCTGCCCTCCCTCTTGGAACCAGATACAAGTTTTCTCCAGCCATTCACACAATCTGGGAGAGTCTCTCTGTCCTGGTAGAAGTACTGCCCCACTCTCTGGTTTCCACTGTCTCTGTCAATTGCTCTGAAACTTTTTTATCCCACTTTGAGCATATTTCTTAGGATCTTAGAATTTTGAAGTTCTGGCGTTCACAAATTATTTTTGATTTTTTTTGCTTTGTTCTTCTATTTAGGATTATTTCACTTTTCAACATCCTGTGAACATCCTGTTCTTTGGGATGCACCTGTCTGAGTAATGTTCATCAGAGTTTAATAATCCTTCATCATCTCCAGTCAGGGACATACATAAATAACCCTAGCAGACTTCACATACACTGATGTACTCACTAATTCAGCAGTTTTAAAATTCTTTCAAAATTGTAAGCTGTACATAGACTCATCAAATTGTGGGAGAATTATAGTAATGTGCCATGATGCTTTTACTGTTACGATAATCTTTGATTAATGCATACTTTTTAAGGAAATCTTATCTGGAAGCCTAGATTATCCTACAGAGAATCAGTTTACACTCTTAATTTATAAGCCATCTCAGCAACCATCCTAGTAACACTAGCTGCTTTACTTTCAGGTTTCGATTAATTATCGATAAAATTACACCTGTATCACACAAGAATGAGCAAACACAGAGTGTTTTTGCTGTTTATGAGAAAACTTTTTCAGTATCAGCAAAGACTAATTTCAAGAATGAGAAACGCTCTTAGCTGAATAAAACCCCACTGTGATTTGCTGCAAAACAAAATCCTTTCTCCTGCTCTTCAGAGCTTACTGTCTAAATCTCCACTCTGTCTATGGATATATAGGTGTAAATTTTAAGTCTGCTCAGAAATTTTTGATTCAAACTTTTTTTGAATGAAAGCTGGATTTTGACTGAATAATTATTTTCGTTTTGGAAAAAAAAGTCCTGCTGTAGACATATCTTAAACCCCAAATATTTAAGCTTGCTAATAGAATCTCAGTGCTTTGCCTGGGTTTTGCTAAATTTTGTCCTATTCTTCTTCAATTTTCAGCTGGTTTGTCAGTCTCGTGTATTGAGAACCATACTGATTTTTTCAAAGCTGAAAATTTTCTTCTCTGAAGCAGCTGCAGGATGAGATCTTTCCCTTACTATGAAAATTTATTTACATCAGCAAATACAAATTGACTTATTAGAAATTACAAGAATAGTCTACATTTTTTGCAGGACATAGGAATATTTGTCTTGTGTTTCAGAATATACTTTTAAAAAACCTTCTCATTTTCCTTTAGTTCAGCCCTGTTAATTATATCTAAAATGCATTTGTCAGTGGTCAGTAAAATAGGGACCATAATATTGGTCCTCATTTAAGAAAAAAGTGGTTTTCTTGATTCAGTGTACTGACTCAGAGGATGAGTTACTACATGCAAAAAGGTCACTGGAGGAAAAAGAATTCACACTCCATTATACACAGACCCCCAAATAATTTATCAGTTCAAACCTCCTTATAAAGATCTATGATGTGGTACAGATCCTGGTAATATGACTAAGTAAGTCTCTTATAATCCCTGCTTATTTTATGAAATAATGGACAGACCTTGGCACTATAAATGCAGATTAATATAACTTTGTTAAGAAGCTAAAAAGCTGTCAGAATAATGCAATGAAAAGTCATATTCCAAAGTGAGATACTATCCATTCATAATGTTTTAAATGCAGATCAGGACAACAAAAGTTTTAAATACAAAAGGATTTTTAAGGCATTTTTCTTAAAGCAGTAATCAATATCTGCAAGTTTCCACTCTGTTAAGAAGGTCAGCAGACAGTCTCTGAATAAGTAGATCACTTGCTGTGGTCTTTAGACTTTTTTTTTTGTTCCATAGAGATTTGAAGGACTGATTGGTAACCTTTTATTTAATAACTTCGCATCTTTTGGCTGTAGTGGAATTTTAAGTGCAATCAGGTTTTCTTTATGTAAAAAAAGGACCACACCACCTCAATTAATAATCCTACTCTATTAGATAAATTACTTTGTCTATACTTCTCTCCTTCCTCTTGAGCGTAGTTACAAATGACTACAGCATCTGAAAGGTAGCACATTCTTTGGGGAGCTGACACCAGAAACTGGAATGATTTATAATTGCCTTAGAACTCGCCTTCCCAGTGCTCGTTGGGTCACTGTTTGCCACTTTCAGCCTAAGTGGGGCCAATATGAACACAACATCTACCCTATTTACTCTACAGAAATTCATTAAGTTTTGTTCAACTAAGAGCTATGAGAACAGGTACTACCTAACAGAGTAGTAGCTTCAAAGTAGTGGGCCAGATAATTAATTCTGAATTTCAGTGGAAATTCTACTAAAATTCTATCGCAGCCATATTAACACCAAATGAGTCTATCAGAATTAATATTCCTGCAATAAACATCAAGGAGTTAAGAATGATTAAGCCATTACTGTTAAATGTTACATGATAAAAAAGGCAAAAAAAAGCCTTAAAGAAGCTGTGAAGATTTGCCTGGTCCTTACCTCACACACGGTAACATCTCAGGGCTTGTCTGTATGCAATAATCAGAATGCAGCTAGTTAGAGGAAATGTGAATTTATAACATGATAATCAGCAGTAACTCACTACATGCACAGAGTATAGCTGAAGTTAAGGATGCTCATTCTATTTTTGAATTAGAATAAGCTACTTCACATGAAGGCACCCCCAATGCCGTATCCTCTGGCAAGTCAAAAAGAAATGCTCTGGTCAGTGTGAGTAATATTTGCTGATGAAAACCTTTTCCTTTACAAAACTTTTCAAAGACTAGGCAGCATTCAGTATGGGTCACAAACCCACAAACTTATGTTGTTATAATTCACTATGATAGAGCTTAGAAATAATTATTAATCTACTTGTCTTCCTCCCTCATAACTTTGAATGGGTACTGAGAACTTCTTACAGAAATTCACATTTTAGTTTATGAAGACCACATCACTAGAGTGAGGAGGGAATGTAGATCAGGAAATCAAGCTGCTACATTCAAAGTGCATCCTTCATTTTCATCTAGTCGAAATGCTACAACAGGCTGTACTTGAGTTAGGTTTTGAATGACCCATAAATGATTGCATAGGCAAATCCAAGGTACTGTAACTATTTAGATTCCTAATGACAATGTAAATCTGAGCATCTACTTCTGTGCTACCTTCTAGTTCACGGGTCACTGCGTACACCATGATACATATGCAAGATGTAGGCATTAAACACTAGTCACAAAAATTAGCTGTGATTTTTTTTTCCTACAAAGCAGCTTGAATGAAAGCCATGGACCTAATTGGCTGGAGAAGATTTGACCCAATTTAATTCTCTCTCAGTAAGCACATATTTCCAGACTATCAGTCTTCTTCAACAATTAGATCTCATCCTATATTTAAAAAAATCCATTTTAAAATGTATTTCTACAGTTGTAATTAATGTAATTAAAATAATAATTTCTCAAGATTTTCCCTGTGACTGTTCTTATTCCCTATCCTTTTCCTGTTTCTCTTTCATCCAGACAAAAGAATAAATCATATTATAGTCAAACTATAAAGCTACTAGTCAGTACTGGGTTTTCTTTAATCAGACCTGAATGCATTATCTCCCTATTGAATCTTGTCTATTTTCTGTTGATAAATTGCCCTATGACTGTCTCAGAGATACACGAGAGAGTCAATTTTAGAAAATTCTGGCCCATTGATTGTATATCATCAATCATTCCAGCTACGGAGTTTGGAATAGATATTAAAAATGGTTTATATTTTATGCATTTCATCAGTATTGTTAGCAAAACAAGAGTCACCTGCAAGCTAGAAAAGTGAAAGCCTGGCGTGTAATATTCAACCACAAGAAATACCTTGTCTACAAGACTAAATTATCTATATTTACCACTAATCTAAAGCTTTTCTGTATGGCATCAAAACTCCCTTGTTTAAACACAAAATCTATGTAAACACCCACCTGCAAAAAATACTTAGCTTGGTAGAGGAAAAATCATAAACAAAGAGCCTGGAAAGAGAAAGTTAGAAGACAGGAAAACTGAAAAACAGGAAAAGAAACAGAAATGGCTGGAATAAAAATATATAGGGAAAATTCCTGAGGAATGTAAGAGACATCGGTCTGGTCTCCTCAAGGCCATAGGCATCATGACAAACAAAAGGCATTATAAAGACAGGCAGCAGAGGCTAACTTAAGAATCATCAAAACAATATGGGGTTAAACAAAAAGAATTGCAAAGGCTGTGAAAGACAGGCCACCAATAGTGAGAAGTCCTTCCCTTCCAAATAGAGTAAAGAAACATACTTGAAGAAAATAATCAGTTTGCTTGCCAGAAGTTCATTTTAATTATCGAAAATTGAACTACCGTTGATGTGTTATGATGACGGATGGTAGAATCATCTAATTCATTTGTTTTCACTTTGCTGCCTGAATACTGTATGCCATAGGTCTTATTAAAAAACAGAATTAAGCAGTGGCGAGAAAGGTCATCTAACAATTTCATCCTGGCAGTTGTACTCCAGAGATCTTGCTGGAGGCAGAAACTCTACCTCACCTGAGAGCTATGAAGTCTGTTTAAATGGGAGAAGCTTCTGGAAAAATGTGTGTGAACAACAGCAAGGAAATACTGGTCAGGAAAATACTTTTCCTGAAGACCCACAGGAGATTCTGTGGAGTTTGATGCCTGTAAGCCACTGGATAAGAAGTAAAAAGAAAAAAAAAAAAAAGAAAATTATTGAAGAAGAGGGGTCATCTGCTTTCAGAACGCCATTTAATCTTTTTTCACCCAAAATGCTTCTGTTTTGTCTATCTTCCTTGCGTGTTCATGTTGAGAAAAAAAATGGAGAAACTAGTCCTAGCTTCTAGCCAAAAATCACAAAAAGTTGATTGGGAAAGGCCAGCATGCATCTACCACAATGAGACTTGTCATGAAGGTCATAAAGTATATTCCTATTCCCTGGTCAGAAAACTTTGTCTATGAAACTTTAGAGCCAACTGCTTACACTTTAAATTAAAAATTATTTGTACAATAAGCGTATGTAAGTACCTCATTTTCTGTATGTTCTTTTCCACAAATTCATTAACTAGAATATTTGTGGAAAGTAATCACAGAAGCAGTGTGTACACAATTTAAACTAATTCCTTTAAAATCAAAAGAATATTCATAGAAATATGTTTGCTGTATTCATCCAATTCTAATTATTACTTACTTTTGACATCTGTGGAAATCAGATAAAGTATTAAAATAGAGAGTCTGAAAGAGTAAAATATCATTCTTCCACTAGTATGAGTACCCTTTAGAAACAATATAAAACTTTAACTGAAAATATTCAATTCAATTATATTGCAGGAAGCCATTGGCCAGCTTATTAGTGTGGTAAAAGTATGGAAATTATTGCAGTTTAAGAACTGGGGGGGGGTACTAATATGTTAATTGCAATTAAAGCCTTATATCAGTTCCATGTAGGAAGTCCAAGTTTGAGGTGATTTGAATGAGAGCAGAAATGTTAATTAATTAAAAGGCTTTTGCTTCATATTACTAAGTCTTGCTGATGAATCTAGCTAGTAAGATGACTATTGCTGACAAAAAAATATCTAGCAAGCATACCACTTCATGATAACAAGCCCAAAGATCCAGCAGTAATGTCATGACTACCCAACTGGGTGGGTGCTTTTGTGCCCCACCCACTCAGGTTATTTCTTAAGCCAACATTGCCTTTCATTGCTCCCTCATTGGGTCAATGAAGCACTGCAATATTAGGTAATTATGTAATCAGTGGCTTGTTGTGGTTTAACCCCAGCTGGTAACTAAGCCCCCCCCAGCCGCTCACTCACTCCCCCCTGGGCAGGATGGGGGAGAGAATCAGAAGGGTAAAAGTGAAAAAACTCATGGGTTGAGATAAAGACAGTTTAATGGGTAAAGCAAAAGCCGTGCGTGCAAGCAAAGCAAAACAAGGAATTCATTCACTCCTTCCCATCGGCAGGCAGGTGTTCAGCCATCTCCAGGAAAGCAGGGCTCCATCACGCGTAACGTAACGGTGAGAAGACAAATGGCATCACTCCAAACATCCCCCCTTCCTTCTTCTTCCCCCAGCTTTATATGCTGAGCGTGATGTTATATGGTATGTGTCCTAGTTCCGGCTGGGACAGAGT
>NW_009185907.1:0-43784 GCF_000690835.1 Fulmarus glacialis
CCTTAATGATTCTATGATTCTATGAAGGGTTTGGTGCGGAGGCAGCTGTTTCTAAATGTTGTGTTCAGCATTTTATTATTTCCTTTATTATTATCATGTAGGGGTCAAAATTAAACTCCATGACAAGAGCATGCCAGAGGGAGCATTCATATCCAATTAAATATCCCATATTATCCATGTGCCTGTGCAGATTGTTGGCTTGACTTCTCTACAGTACGACTGTGTCAGCCCTTTTAAAAATAATTTTAAAAAGAAGGATTCTATAGCATGGTCCCCATATCTGCAATAGCCCCACCAGAAGATCTTGAACCAGATCTGGAGCTGGAAAAATTCAGTGCCATCAGTGCAATTAGCTTGTTTGACATGAGTTGAGATCTGGCCCACTGCAAGTTAGAATATTGCAGGAGATCATTGCCGTGTTCCTGCAAGGGGATGGACACAGCAAACATATGAGCTGCAAGGTCATGATGCAGGGGATATAAATATACAGCTTCCACCTGCAAGACAGAGTATTACTGTGTTTGTGCCGGCTTCTTGCAGCACTTGTTCTGAGGATACTGTTCAAAAAGCAGAGTAGCCTCTAAACAAGCCCTGTGCCATGCAAACAAGAATTGCACCTGGTGGTGGATGTCCCCCAGGATGAGGATTTTAATGAGAAAGATTAAAGTCCCCATCTTCATGGGTGTTTAAGCACTTAATTCTGAGTAAAATGAAAGACTTCAGGATCTATTATCCTGCTCGGGATATATATATATATCTCCCTACTTTGGTATTCTGCAATCTCGTGAACAGACACCAACCCTGGTAAAGCCACCACCTGCGACAGGAGTGCACCAAGTGGCAGCCTAGTGGTCAGTGCTCAACACTCGAGATGAAGAAGGTCTAGGAAAGTCTGATGTCTAGCATTGGCAGAGACAGATTTCTATTTGAATAAATTGGATCAATTATACTAAACTCAAAGGGTTTTTTCTCCTTCATACATGCATTTGCCAATCACTGGCCGTAATTAAACTGTCAGACCATAACATCGCTTCAATCCCTTCCACCTTGAGTTTTCTACCTGCTGATTTCCCCTTCTCCATTTCCCTCCCTCAAGTCTTCTTGCTGAGAGAGCACTGCATGGGGTTTTCACACAGTCCTGCTATGAGGGCCCTGCTAGGCCGACAGCTCCTTTGCACGAGGCCAGAAGATCTATCAGTTATGGGCTAGGCTTTCCTCGGCAGACGTCCCTGCTGAGGGAGCAGGGAACAGCAGAGGGGAGGTAGTAGGCAGTTTCATGGTCTTTGGTGGACAATCTCAGGAGCCGCCTGTGACAGAGCTCCTTGGGTGTCTTGGCAAGAAGAAAACCTTCTGCTCCTGGTGGGAAGAGCAGAGCCATGGTCATCCTTCAACGCGTATGGCAGCTGTGGAGGATGTGGGCTGCACCTCCTTACTGCACCCTGGGAGAGCTGGCTCCGGGGACTGCAGTCAGCACCTGGATGGCTTAATATAGCGGTGGGAAAGAGCACTGCCCGCACACAGGATACCTCCCCCAGCCTTTTCTTCCTGGTGGTCCTGCCACCGTCTCCCTCCCAGTGTCATAGCTCAGATGAGTTGATTGCCAAAAGCAACGATTTCAGGTGATAGCTGGGCCTGGTCAATGACAGTAAGTGCTTCTAAGTAAATTATGCACCTGCTTCATAGAAAGATTGAACATACAGGAAGATATGGCTAAGGTTAATGGACTAATCACTTGTCTCTCACCCCTGGGGTCTCCGTGCTAATCCAGATGAGATCTGAAGGCTGAAAAATTGCAGGGACATATATAACTCGAAGGCGTAATTGAATTGAGTTGTGTGGCAATCTTACCCAGGTTCTCACACCTACGGCGTATTTTACAAGGAAACCAGTGATAAGTAGAGCCCGTGGGTGCTGGGTGTTCCACAAAGGATGACAGGGACAGTCTTTAGTGGCAATTTAGCTTGGTCTCTTTGGTCACAGAGCAGCTGTAGCATCGTGGCATGCTCCATGCACTTGGCCCATGACTGCCTGGAGCACGTCACTGACCTGTTGCTAGATAAAAGGACGCTGTGCCATCCTGTGCTGCAAGTGGAAACTAGACAAAAACAGTGCTTTTGCACTGTCCGTATTTACAAAATGAACTTTAAATGTTTCTTTTCTTTGGGACGTACCTCTGTGCCATGGCAATTCTCTCTTCCTTGCATGAAGAGTTTTCTCTTGATGCACAGCCCCTTCTGATAGTCTCAAAAACTCATGCTAAATCAAGTTCCTTTAAATCTGAAGGTGGCTTGTTTATCTGCCCGGTTACCCACATGGCCAATGTAGGCCATGTTTTCATTATCAGCTTATAAGGCAGATCTGACTTCTCCGCAGAAGGCAGGGAAAGTAAGCTGGCACCTGACCTGTAATTGCAGATTTTGTCCTAGCACCACTATGCCTGCTCTCTGTTGTTCTCATCCCACCGGCCTGTCTGCAGAATGGCAGATGGCCTCAATACCTTGCCTAGGGTGAGCAGACATCAAGGCCTGTGTTCATTTTTATCTGCTCCTCAGCCACCTCCTCTCCTCGGTATCTGGAAACCCTGCATCCAGGGTATAGCTGGAAGTCCATCAATTGTCTCCCTCAGCTCTTGTCTGCAGCCCCACATTCCCACCCGTCCCTGCTGGCACAGGGGCAAGGAGTGGGACCTGGTGATCAAGCCCTCTCGCTTGCTTTGCAGCCTGAGGTGCTGGTCAGGAGTCAGGGCTGGGGAGCTCTTCTCGTCTAGACCTAGGTCCAGGCACTTACATCCAAAGCTATGACCTCCAGCTGAACACAAACAAGTCACTTTTAGGTTAAAATCCATTTTCATAGCCAGACTGAATTAATCAAGGAGGGATGGAGGAGGAGGAGGCTGAAGATGCTATTAGATGCATTGGTGCCAACTCCATATACAGCAGCAGAAAAAGAAACTCCAGATCAGATGTGTGTTTACAGTCTTCCCCCTTACTAATTAAGGATAATATCATTTCCACCACTGGCAATTGTCTAGCAAAAGCAACTATCATATTGTCCAGTGAGTCAACAGGTCTGTTAAATTCGGTTACGTAGTTACATAATACTGAGGGGAAAAAGATTAAAAGCTTGGCTGTTTTGGGTTTCTCCTGCTAAATATCTAGAGAGACATAAAAAATGCTCTTCAGAGAAGAATCATAGGTATCGTAGGAAAAAATTGTCATTGAGACGAGGCTTTTTTGTGCCAATGTGACAATGAAAAATGAGCACCAGATCCTCTGTGCTTTCTCTTAGGCTTGGCATAGAAACAATTTACACTGGCGTAGTTGGGAACAAATAGTGAGCTTTTTCTCAGGACATTGTTAGGATCTCCCCTTTGAAAGATAAATAGAATAGATAGAGAAGAGAAGAGAAGAGAAGAGAAGAGAAGAGAAGAGAAGAGAAGAGAAGAGAAGAGAGAAGAGTTGAGTTGAGTTGGAAGGGACCTACAATGATCATCTAGTCCAACTGCCTGACGACTTCAGGGCTTTAACCAAAGTTCAAGCAAGTTATTAAGGGCATTGTCCAAATGCCTCTTAAACACTGGCAGGCTTGGGGCGTTGACCACCTCTCTAGGAAGCCTGCTGCAGTGTTTGACCACCCTCTTGGGTCATAAGTGAACATTGCTTCAACCAAACCCCCCAGGGGTGCTGAACACCTTGCAGGGCGCTGCGTTCAACCTGGTTGAGCACAAACACTGCCTATAGCAGCCAAAGGCAGCTGAGCAGGTGTGTGTGATGTGTCCTGGCTGTCTCTTGGGACTGCCCATGCAGTTGGCTTAAATTACACAGAAGCGGTAAGGGCAGCCTTCTACATACATGTTTTCTGAAGAGCTCCACATGAGGACCTAAAGCGTGAGGGTCTGCATCCTTCACAAACCAAACCACATCATCCACTGTCCAGGTCAAAGGATTCTTGCTTGATGGCCGAGCCGCGTCTTGTCGTTCTGGTGAAGGACTTGAGGCTGTTGGTATAAAAAAGCCCACAACAGCGCGTTACAATGGCACGCAGCGGTTTCCTTGGTTTGAGAGTGTGCAGTGGTACGGCAGCATCACTGCGGCGTTGGACGTTGGATCTGTGTGTGCAAGTATCAGCCTGAGATGGTGGGGTGGGGAGAAAAGGGGACTTGGAGCAGTTTCCGATCTGACTGCTTATTGGGAGACATGATCCCAGCTGGCGAATTGTGTTAAAAAACATGAAACCCTCAGGTTCCTGCTGGGGAAGGAAAAATGTACCAGCTGCCGGGCTCTTAAACCGAGCTGCCCCTGCTGTCTGATCTGCAAGCAGCGGGGATCTTGGCTCAAGAAGACACCACCCTCCCACCTGGAGAGAAAGCGCTTCAGCACTAAACAAAGGAGTTTGCCATTGAATGCAAAGGCTAGAGGATAAAATCAGGATTTAGCAAATAAGGGTTTTTTTCTTCGCATTCAGATGTTCAGACTTATCTTAGAGCTTAAAGGAAGGTTTCTAGTCCATATCCTCCTAATCTTAGGCTCTCACGAAGCTGATGGTCCCCAATGGATGCCTATTTGGAAAGCTACTAAAACACATGAAGATGAACATTGCACATGTGACTTTTTAATGGTATAAGCCCTAGATGATTTAAGGTCACTTCGGCTTGCTGTAGCTTTAAATCAAGTGAATAAAGGCACATTGGAATGAAAGTGCATTTATGTTTTTATTCTTAGTCTCCGCAGAATTATAAATCTCAGCCTCCAGGTGAATATAATTTGCACCCCCACTTATGCTGCTTCACTATTACAAGAACTATATTATGCTAGGTTACAGGAAAGCGGTTTAAATTTGTTTATATCCACACCAAGCAAACTTTGCATTAGCAGAAGGCAGCACACAGATGTATAAAATGTTACTTGCCCAGACCTGCTTATCTCTTTCTGTAAAGGCCCAGTTTTTAATGAGAGAGGTGCAAATGGTAAGCAAGCAGGCACTACAGAAGACAGAAAAGAAAACGGAAGAATGGAAGTAGAGGGAGACCACAGATACCTAAACTGGAGCCTGGAGAAGCCCCAAGTAGCCAAGAGGACAATCAGAGCTGCTGAGGAGAGAAGGGCTGAGCTTATAAAGACAGATCAAATGTATGAGAATCCCCATGCATGACTCAAAACACGATCCTAATGCGTGTAAGCAAACGTAGTGGGCTGGGTTTGTGGCTTATGTCATTCCATTGACTTCAATAGAGCCATGCTGATTTATATTAGCTGAGGATCTGCCCATATATGCACAATAACGGCTTTATGTGCATATTGGTCATTTTTTTTCTTGCTGCCATGCTCATCCTACAGTATAATGTAATGAAGTATATTTTGCAGTTACTAAGGATGAACTCCGGTAAGCAGCAGTGCTATGAATGTGCAAATCTGGTCGATGGGCTTCATAATGGGATGTGATGTAAATATCATGATAATTACACTCTCATTTGCTAAGTCACTGTTCTGGATATAAAGGACAAGGAATAGCCGCAGGTCCTCTTAATTAGACAGCGAGGACTGGTGTTTGTATGGACTCAGGCGACCCTGGGCTCCGCTCACAGAATAAATGCAATACACAATGGTACAGACACCATCTGGAGCCTTTGGCATGAAACGATGAAGGCAAAGAATGCAAAACGAGCAGGGTAATCTTGGCCAACCCCTGGATCATCAGTAACATTGAGTAACTTTGTCATGGACGAGTGGGAGAACTGAGCCTTGTCTTGGAAGCAGAGGGGCGAGTATTTCTCCCCTACCTCACCTGCCGATGGTCTGGGTGCCAGCTGATGTGTGAAGATATTGGGCGCCTCGGCACCTCAAACCAAAGGTCAGGGAGAAAACCAGGCTTTTGCAAACCAGCCAGAAAATAGAGGGGGGAGAAAAAGGTTTGGCCATGCCCAAAGGATTGCAGAAGTTTCTATGCTACTGCCATAATGTGGTCGGGGGAGATGTCGTGCCACTACTGAGGATCACGTTTTTTCCCTTAAATTTGTATGAATGTAAGGAAAGCCCAGGGGGCTTAGCCTGGGATTCACACCAGGCACAGAGAGAGCAGCCCCCGGCCCAGTGACTCCTGCCCACAACCCGCTGCTTCCAGAAATGCCAGGAAAGGGCAAAGGGGAACAGAGAGCCCCGGGAGCGGTTGGGAGCCTTCACAGGTATTGGAAATATCTGTAATGAAAGGAAGGGGGATGAGAAGAAAAGGTTGAAATGGCAGGGGAATTCTATTCACTCCTTCGCATTCTAGAAATCAATAGCATAAATCTGATTTTTTAAAGACAAATATATAAATGACCTTTCTAAAGAGACCACATGGCTAGAACTCTTCCAGGCCCTAGCAGGTGAAGATAACCCTTTCAGATTCCTACCTGAGATATAATATAATAATATAAAACCAACAATTATGTGTGGATACTAACTCTTCAAAGGCTGTTTTGTCTTTGAATCAAGTCCTGGATTCTCTGCTGCTTTTTCATGAATTAAGATGTGTTATTTTACTTGTGTGTAAGGGGCTACCTTTAAATGTTTTAGTTAAACTGGGATACCAGCAGCTTGCAGACGAATATCTTGAACACAGTTTGTAGCTGGTGAGCCTGGAAACAATCTCTTTTTCCATATCTTTTAAAATGTATTTTGTTGTTTAATTTACTCTGGCTTTTTAACATCGTAGTTTACACATTTAACTGTGATCTCTCTATTGACAAAAGAAAATAAATCGTTTCGTGTCTACACAAAGACATGGGGTTTGTTTCAATAGCATCACTTTGCTGAAAGATTATATTAAGCACAAAAATGTTTGATGGCAGCAGGGCAAGTACTATACATTTTTTCTTATCTGAAGGTATTCACACTTAACCTAAGAATTAGATAAATGAGGAATTCTCATGTCTCCCGGGTATCCTATGCCATCCTGTCATCAGAATTAATCAAGATGATAATGAATACTCAGATTACAAAGAGATGGGAGTGCTCACGACCAATAATTATTTTTAGAGATCGTAATCTAGGTCAAATCCAATTTCCTGTTTTTGACAGGTGGCAAAAATTTGTCAAATTAATGGAATGGGATATGGAAATTTAGGTAATCAGAGGGAAGCCTGAAGCAGTGTCGGGGAAGGAAAGTGAAGAGGTTCCTCTGCAGGGGAAGGTCTCAGGGCATCCCAGTCAAGAGCATTGCCTGCGCAGAAACGGCTAGAGATACCGGCTCAGTGGCCAAAGCCCGGCAAAGCCGATGGAAAGACGTGACCTGCTTGGTCTGAGCTCTCACCCCACACAGGCTTTTCTCTGCCTCCCGCCTCTGGCCTCGGGACCTTCCTGAGAAGGAGGATGGAGAGAGAGAAAGCCAACAGCCAAACGGAAATCTGATGCTAAAATGGAGTTAAACCTGCGAAAGAAGGAAAGATAAATAACAGACTCCCTAAATATGTTCTTGGCAAACAAACAGAGCCCAGAGGGAGTACAGTCATTGATAGATAAGAGTGGAAAGGGAGTGACAGATGAACTTTAATATTGCTGCAGGCCTAAATGATTTCTTTGCCTCAGGGGAAGGGGGGTGGGAATGAAATTTTAAAAGGTTCTCTCTGATTGCACTGGAGCAGATAATAAGGAGCAGCAGATCTACTGAAACTAAGCAGAAGTAGCAGACCCTCGAAGGCGCAGAGAAATGCCTCCCACTATAAACAAGGACAGGAGGAAGGCTTTGTAGAAGACACTTTTCTAAAAGTCTAGGGCATACCAAGCAGGAGAAGAGGAGAGGCATCAGAAAAGCAGGTGTGCAGGAAAACACAATTACAGGATATTTATGGGCGCGTGGGGGTTTGACGAGCCACAATCAGCAGAGAGCTCTGGAAAGAAGATTGGGCTTAGCGCGTTGATTTGCATGGGCAGGTGCTTGCAGGAGATGCTGTGCACCTTCTGGCTGGTGGCCTCAGCCCTGCGGCATGGCAGGGCAGAGTCCTCGTCCCACCAGCACGGTGGCTGCTCCCACTCCTGGCACGGCATGCACCGCATGGGGATGCAACGTTGCAGGTGCTCCTCTGCCCACTGCAAGAGCAGCCCAGCATCCAGCTGCATGAGATGCAGCCATGGGCTGGCATTAAATAGCTATTTGGGCTTTTCTTGATTTGCCTCTCTTTTGCAGGGGCAGGGGTAAAACAGGCAGCTCACTGAAAGCATCGAACCTTTCAGGCTGTAAATGTCCTCAAAGATTAACAGGCAGGCTGTGTTTGCCAAAGAAGCGGTACCTAGTGCTGAGCCCCGCAATGCCGTCAGCAGCTCCTTTGCTGCCTTGGGGAGGTGCTGGATGCGGCCCCTGCAGGGTGCTTGCAGTATTATTCTGGAAAAAGAGAAACTTCAAGCCCTGCGCCCCCAAAATGTTTTCAGGAAATAAATGTATTAGCAAGCAGGATTGCTGGTTTAACAAAGGCCCTCAGGTGATAATAATTAACTGCTAATATTGGATAATAAAATCTACATTAAAATAACAAGCTACAGGGCAAGGTTAAGGTTATTATGTTGTGGTTGAGCACGCAATTCTTCATACTTGAAATAAAGGCTTTGTTTGTCATGTAAGCAGGCTTGGAAAGGTTTATGATGTCCTTGACTATTCCTTCACTGATTTAAGAGCTTCAATTTGGCAAATGATGACAGGAAAGTGCATGTTTATCTGTTAGTAGCCCCAACTGGCTTTCTGAAATGAGGTTTGTTTTCTTTTTTTTTGGAATTTTTTAGCATAATCATGGAGAATTAGGCATCAAGCTTCTGATCGCATTAATGAGAGCTTTGAGGTTTAATCTCATCCATTCCGCTTGAAAGACATGTTCTGCTATGCACTGAGATATGTTTTATGGTTATGGTTTTTTCCATGATATTTGCCCACCCTGATAAATAAGGCAAGCTATTTTTCAAAAATATCCATAAATAAAGAGGATTGGTTTGAGGTTTCAGAGGGAAATTCTTCCTCATTTTAATGAGTCCTGCCCATCCCTACCTTGTAAGTACGCAAACTGAGGAGGGTAAGAACAGAGTCTGGCATGCACCACTTACTCGTCTTTGCTCACTTATGATTCAGCAGCATATAAATTATCCCGAGAAAGAGGAAAAACACATGGAGAAGCATCATAGTGAGAGCACAGATTCCAAAGACCTTTGCAAGAGAGATATCGCAAAGACAGTAATCAAACTCCAGTGTGGCTGCACTAAGGCAATTGCAGAAAGATGTGTATTTTTAAAGTCTGGGATTGCCAGTAAAAGTGGAAGCAGCATGGTAGGTGAAAGTATGATAGCTGTGAAGAAATACAGTCTCTAATTTTAAGGAGGAGCAGGCAATGTTTTGTAGGACTCTACAGTGGGAATTCCAGTGTTACAGAGCTGACACTATCACAAACGGAGTAGGAGATGAAACCAGGTTATGACTGGAAACAGCACAGTTTCTTTAATGCTCAAAGTGATATCGTAATGAATCTGTGGGCACCTTGACTTCATGGATGTCACTGTGTTGCACATCACAGCCACTGAAAACTGCCTGGCTGTGTCTGAGAGCAAATGGCTCTCCTCTGCCTCAGAGGACCCAGCTCTTGCCGTGGACTGTGGGAGACTCTCTGCTGGAGGCTCCAGCAAGCAGCTGAGTGGATCAGAGGAAATGCGATGGATGGTGGCGGCACAAACGTGCACTAGCCATTTGTGCTGACGAACAGCGGTGCATATTGGTAGAGCACAGGGGATTGCTATTCCTCCTGTTGGAGACCTTGACAAGCAAACCCATCTCCCTATGGGTTTGTGTCTACCTTTATGGCAGACCCTAATCTACAATGGATGATACTGGGACTAATAAATTGTTAATAATTGTAAATGATCAATATCAACAAATTAATAACTGTTTTCATGATGTTCGCTGCGTAACTGTCAGTTTTAGGGAGCCTTTACTGTTGAGCTGGCCAAACATCCCAGAGGTCCCAGATGAGCTAGTCTTTGCAAGTGTCAAATGCATGTCACATAAAACATACTAAGCAGGTTTGGGATGAGTCCTGTTACCCCAAAGTATCATATGTAGCAGCTTAAAGTCACCTGTAACTGCTTCAAAGACAACCAAATTATCACGGGTGCCTGGTCCAAAAGCAATCTCTTCCTCTTTGCTCCTCGAAAGTGCTTTAATATATTTCAAGCTAGAGAAATATAGGAACCTGCAAAGCCTATTGCACGGCCACTGTATGACTTTTCTGAGACAGGGAAACAGCTGCATTCACAGTCAGAAACAAGACGGGAAAGTAATTCAGATGAGCAAGTTTAAGGAGCTCTGATTTTACACTTCAGTCCCTTGAACATAGATTCAAACCCCTGATACCAAGGCTCTTCTCCACACAACACATTTTTAAGCACAGGAACTCTACCACGGTATTTTGTGGATGCTTAAGATGTGCAAAGTATTCAATAAGCCATTAGGTGATTCAGGAAAGAAAAATCTATGAAGGGTTACTAAATAAGAATCCACCACTTCTGGTTCAGGAAACCCTTGAGCCAAAAATTTCTAAAGGCGGAGAAGGTAGTGGGGAAGCACCACCATCTCTGCACTTATCCCTTTCCTGGGGGTGTGCTGCTGTCTCATACTGGAGACAGGATGCATGGCTAGACAGACCTTTGCTCTGAACTGCTCTGACCCTTCCTATGTACTACGACAACTGTACCCTTCCCACGTATTACTAACAACTGATCCCAAACAGAATGATAAAGATTTTCAAAGCAAGCAAGTAACAATGTTGTTAAATCTTGACTCCTCGCAGCTGCCAAATAAAAAGCTTGATGATAGGGTCCCAGTTCTGCTGGGAGGCTCTAGGGAAGCAGTGGGAGAGGGGAAAATGAATCCTGTGTGTAAGCCTCCTGTCCTCCCAGCACCTGATTATGCCTGCCCAAGAGGCACTGAACAAGATCTGAAAGAAAGCAGCTTTTCATTTCCTTTTCTTTGTAACTGAGGCCCGCAGTTCATAGTGACAACTTTTAAAAAGTTGTTTGCAGTAGTGTATTTCTATACTATCCACTTTGCTTTGAGTAAAGTTGACTCTATAAGTAAAGAAAAAATAATGATGAGAACCAAATGTGCTCTGTATAATAGAGTAACACAGGGGTAAACCAAGGAAACAAGTGTGTCAGAATAATAACAGAGTGAGTGATGGTTTTGGGTAGATATTGAATATTTAGGAAGGCAAACTTAGATAAACAAAGAAATACAAGGGTAAATACTGGTAATACATATTTTGGAAGAATAATGTTCTAAAATACTAAATAGTGGAAGTTTAGGAACAAGAAATAATACAGGTGTTGGGGAGGTGAGGGATATGAAGGAATTATGCAAAGATCTGCAGCTACTGGAAAGAAGCTCTGGCGTGGCTACCAAGCAAGAATATGCAGAATCACTTGCAATTTCCAGCAGAAATGCAAGGGCAGAAAGACCGTGTAATGAGCTAGGTAGACAAAGGGGCTAGGGGAACCAGCAAGGCTTCTGCGAATATATCAAGATTTAAAAAAAAATAATACTAGAGTGACAGTAGATTCCATTAATAAATGAGGAAGGGAAAAAAATTAATGACTTAAAAATGGCTGAGAAACTCAACTTTGTTAGACCAAGATGAAGAATGCATAAATGAAGTTTGAATAATTAGTAAGGGCTGAAGACACTGTTCAAATCACTACTGATAAAGACCTGTTAACGGAGAACTTGAAAAATGCAAACAATGACAAAGTTCATGGAAGTTCAGGGAATTAGCTAACCCATTTGATGAACCCAGGTCATTTCTAGAGGAAAAAAACCATGGCTAATAGGGAATATAGGTAATGGGCAGAGCAACCGACCCAGCAAACCTAAATCCTAGCAGGGTAACTGGACAAAAATACAAAGAGAGGGAAGAAGGGTTATTGAATGCAGTGGTTCCCATGGCATCCCTTGAATTTGCAGATAAACTTCTTGTGACTTTGCTTCCTGAAGGATAAAAGAGCCTTGAACAGTAAGCTGGATGATTTCTAAAAATACATGTTTTGCTGGGCAGTCTTTTTCAAGCCCAGGTGGCCAAGAAGGCCAATGGCATCCTGGCCTGTATCAGAACTAGTGTGGCCAGCAGGAGTAGGGAGGTGATCGGGCCCCTGTACTCGGCCCTGGTGAGGCCGCACCTCGAATCCTGTGTTCAGTTTTGGGCCCCTCACTCCAAGAAGGACATTGAGGTGCTGGAGCGTGTCCAGAGAAGGGCAACGAAGCTGGTGAAGGGTCTAGAGAACAAGTCTTCTGAGGAGCGGCTGAGGGAACTGGGGCGGTTTAGCCTGGAGAAGAGGAGGCTGAGGGGAGACCTCATCGCGCTCTACAACTACCTGAAAGGAGGTTGTAGCGAGGTGGGGGTTGGTCTCTTCTGCCAAGTAACTAGCGATAGGACGAGAGGAAATGGCCTCAAGTTGCGCCAAGGGAGGTTTAGACTGGACATCAGGAAAAACTTCTTTACTGAAAGAGTGGTCAGGCCTTGGAACAGGCTGCCCAGGGAAGTGGTTGAGTCACCATCCCTGGAAGTATTTAAAAGACGTGTAGATGAGGCGCTTAGGGCCATGGTTTAGTGGGCATGGTGGGGTTGGGTTAACGGTTGGACTCGATGATCTTAGAGGTCTTTTCCAACCTTAATGATTCTATGATTCTATGATGCTAAAATCTGGCCTGGTTCATGATTAAAGGGGCAGGATGGGCCACCCAGCTGGGAAGCAAAACTTTTTGCAAAAATGGTTTGAGGTAGGCACTAATATTTAGGTTTGCTCTGCATCATATCTTGTACACAGCTGGTGTCACACAAATAACAGATACCTGCCTGTAGGCGGTATCAATCTTTTGGAGGAATGCCTTATATATTAATATTTATATCTGTAAGTTGATAATGGCAGTTGTGATTGCCACACAATTATACATAATACATATGTTTACATAATTAATAACAGCATTAGAAAACATTAACCTTTTTACTTAATGATGAACAGATTGATTTTGTGTTCACAGGTTATTATTTCTCCTTCTAAATGGAAGCATGTGTGGTCTGGATGGATGTCAACCCAGACCCACCTCCCTAATTTTCCTGGGAATTTGGGAGTGAGTTAAGACTCCAGCATGGCACCAGCATAGCAACACACATTGCTAAATGGAAGATGTTATATTACCACTTCTGTTTCCTTCAAGATAGGTCCCATTCCTTGTTGGACTGGAGGTCTGATGCTGCAGGCCAGTAGACGAGGACCCCCCTGAAGACATCTGGGCAGGATGATGGCTACAGGAGGAAGAGGAGCCTCCAGCAGGACATCCATCTGCAGGACTCTGCCGCATGGCGTACATGGAGCCCATGCAACCAAAGGCAGAATCAGCAGGATCCACACTGTACCGCTTCATGTTCACAGGATCAACCAGGTAGTCCTCAGGTATGACCGTTTCTGCTCAGGAAGCCGAGACACAAAAGAAACATCAGTAAAACAGAACCTATTTTAGTTCAGCCTTTGAAAAATTATATATATTTTTGCCAAAATTCCCTTTTTTTTTGATTCTCATAGTCTTCCTCCTCCTCATTCCCACTGCTGTTTTCCCTGCAAAACCAGCTCTCCCCTCACCCAGCCCCAGGACCACTCCTCCACCACCACCACCATCACTAGAATACAAGCAGAGCCCCTGAAAACCTCTCTGAGATCCAAACCTTCACATAACCCCTACAAATACTGGCAACCTGCACGTCAGAGATTCCCTCTCACACTGGATAAAACAAGGTGTTAACATCTGGCAGGCAGGGAACACCCAGATTAGGAAAGTGCCTCCCATTGCCCCATGATGTTTCTTCGAGCTTTTGATTCCACTTTCCTCATCATGTGTACTCGCCTTCCAGACGCATCTGAGCAGGGTGAAATTACCCATGTGGTGTTGCACATCTTCCCTGCCTGAGCAACACTCTCCTCTCACGGTATTGTGTAGCCTTATTGAGTAACAAGAATTTATGCTGTAATTTATGTCACAAGACCCAAGCCCCATCGCTAATACATGTTGAGGTTGTATATAATAGTTTTCCTTTTAATTTACATTTCTACTCTTTTCCTTTGAAAAAAAAAAACCTTGGCAGCTGCGTGCAGTAGTTGATGTTAAACAAACACGATTTAGTTTGACAGGTCAAATACTCAAGAATTGTGCCATGCCAGCATTCTGGCTTGTGTGTCAAGCCACAGCACAGATTTTTGTTACATGATTGCCTGACTTCTCATTTTCTCGCTGCTGTCTTTTAAAAATTTGTCCCATTCTGGGCCAAGGCTGGACTCACCATAAGGCAAACATCAGATCTGAAGGACCGCTGTAAATGTGAAGTTTCCTTGCTTTCGGGCACTTGCCTTTGCAACTACAAGTAACTTTCCTTTAGCAAGGCTTTTTTCCCTTAGATAATTTGGATTCTTACAGCGTGCATTCAGGTATCCTGCTGCTTTCTGCCAGGGATTTCTGAGCTTGATTCTCACACAAATACAGATAGGGTGTAATTCAACTGAATTCAACGGAGTTTAGATAACGTAACACTAGCATAATAGAAATGGGAATCAGATACTCTGAACCTTTCTCCCTAACCTCCAACAGATGCCAAAATTGTATAGCAATTGAGCTAAATACCTTGCTTTTCAGACTCCTCCCAATAAACCAAAGAAAATCCAATCAAGCCTTCTCATTCAAAGGAATTTAATTACTGTGTAGAACACTTGCAATAAAAGCCTCTTATGCATAAAGAAGACAGCTCTTTCTGCAGCATCCTGCCTGCACCACATGGAATAATTATGCCTCTTGTGAATCATTACCTCTTTATTCCAGGAAAAGAATGCTCTTTTAATATGATTACAATATGAAGAAGACACAGACTGTCAAAACAACAAACAGCACATTAAAAGAGCCCTGCTAAATAAACAGCATACAGCTTTTATTACTATGGATATAAATGACTCCAAAATTTGTGAGCAGACACCAGGGATTTTTTGACTGATGTCAGAATTTTTTCAGTAGTCTGTGTGAAATAAGACATGTATGGGTGAAATCTCCCTGTGGAAGGACACCCATGAGTTGTGTATGAGACTGAGGAGCCAGATGGCATCAGTTCTGTTCCTGACTCTGCCTAAGACTCTTGATCTAGATCAATTTATTCCACATGTCTCTGCTTTGGGCTCCAAAATGGCAGTAATGATGCCTATTGCCACGGACCAAGCAGGAGCCTCAATTCATTACTGTTTGAAACATGCCCCAGTGGAAGATGCTCTGGGAATTTGAAAAATGATATTCATGTCTTCATTGGACAGGGGGGAGCAGGGATTGTCTCAAGCAGCCAGGTTCTAAGCCAGCCTTTTCAGAGCTCCTAATCTTCAAGTTGATATGAGCAGTCCAGTAAATTACTAGAGCAACTCATCACAGTCACCTCCTCCTGACCAAAAGGAGCTCATGAGGAAATGCAGGTCACAGCTAGATTAGGAAAAAGGAGACTGTGCATTCAAGTATGTGCAGTTACAGGCTTTAACTGTTACAGTTTTAAAAGGTGCTGGTCAGCTTCTGTGCTCCCTGCTGAGTGCGGGCTGAGTTGTAAAACTGCACGAGCTGATGCACCTTGAGCAACCATGTCTCCGTAAGCCCATGCCCTGCGATGATCTGCCCACCCCCAGGAGAGACCCACACATGGGAGGGAAAAAGCAGGCAGGCCCAGGGGACTTTCAGGGCACAGAGAGATCCATTATGCCCCTGCAGGGTGACACAGTCCCCGGTGACACTTCAGGGCAGGAGAAGACATCTGCATTTCATGACCCCCTCTCCCAGCAGCAGAGAAGGAGATGAAGGTGAGCGGGTCTGTAGGGGTTCACCAAGGATCAGTCACACCTGACCAACCTGATTGCCTTCTATCATAAAGCGACTGGATTTGTGGGCAAAGGGAGAGCAGTGGATGTCATTTGCCTTGACTTTAGCAAGTCTTTCAACACTGTCTCCCACGATATTCTTGCATCCAAGTTAGAACATTACAGTTGGGATGAGTGAGAAACTGCTTGGATCACCAGGCTTAGTGGGTGGCAGTTAATGTGTTGTATGGAGGCCAGTAAAAAGTGGGGTACTGCAGGGGTCTAACCTGGCATCCAGGTTTGGTCTCTGTCAGACAGACATGGACAAATGGGTGAATTCAGCGGAGGGCCATCAAGACGCCTGGGCCTGGAGCACTTGCCCTGCAAGGAGAGGGTGGGGGAATTGGGCTTGTTCAGCCTGGGGGAGAGGCAGCTTGGGGGTAGGAACCTAACAGCAGCCCCACAGGACCCATGGGGAGGTCACCGAGAAGATGGAGCCATTCTATTCACAGTGGTGCACGGCAGGAGAACAAGAGACAACAGGCAAAAATTGAAATAAAAGCTTCAGATGGATGTAAGGAGAAACCTTCTCCCTGTGAGGACAGCGGGGCAGTGGCAGATGTTGCCCAGAGAGGCTGGGCAGGCTCTGGCACTGGAATTTTTCCAGACCCAACTGGACAAAGCCCTGAGCAACCTGGTCTGACCCCATAGCTGACCCTGCTTTGGGCAAGGGGTTGGACCAGAGACCTCCTGGGGTCCCTTCCCGCCTGACTCATCCTCTGATCCTATAATTGCCGTCTTCTCCAGTCTGAGAAGCAGCCGCAGAGGGTGGGGGAGGACCATGGTGAGGGCTCATGTAAGGGGTCCAGGGCCCCTTACAGTGGCATAGGAGGCAGCGGGAGGGACGGGCTCCACTGTCCAGAAGCTACAAAAGGCTGTGGAAGCTTTTTGTGTTCATATTTCTCCAGCTCCCTGTTAGTTTGTATCACAGAGAAGCTGCGCAAGTTGGGGCTCCACCAATGATGTGTATGAAAGTATCTGCATTTTGTAAACTCCCAGAAGACCTTGTAAAGTGCACGGCTTTCACAGCTACTAATCCCACTTTGACCAATTAGGGAAAAACATGTTTTCTAAGACAATAGAAGAAAACATCACTCTCTATTGAGGTTTAAAATGCATCAGTTTCATAAATCTGTAGCTTAGCCCTTTTGTATTCTGTTGCACTTCTGTATTTTATTTTCTAGGTAGTCAGCAGAAGGGCACATGCTACTGAGAAATTAGTACACAATGTTTTAAAGCAGGATTTATGAGAAAGCTGCTTCAAGCCTTTGCTTTGAGCACAGTAGTCTCCATTACAACTGTTCACCACCCTGAGATGCTCAAGCCATTTTGGCATAGTTTTCCTTTCCATGAATGGTCCACAGGCAACTGGATTGAAAAGCCGAAGTCTGTTACATCCAGCACACCTTAAAATGCAGCAAGGAGAAGCAAAAAAACCCAACTGCTTTCCCAATTTAAAAATGCACATTTCTTTAGCTGAGTTTCTTTAAAGTAGCAGCCTGTATGGTTCCCAGCCAAATTCCTGAAGATGGGTCAGTTGAGAGTTAAAACACATGAGAACCTGCAGCTCACATCCCAGCTCTGCTGCAGACCTCTGGGGTGACCTTGGTCAGGTTATCCGTCATCTCTGGACCCCAATTCTCCATTAGGATGAAGAAAAATACTTGTTTTGTCTCTCACCTCTGTAATGTTAAGTCCTTTGCTCGGCGGTATCTATATGCCACTACAGCGTGCCACATGGATGTATATTGCATGTGTAAATGCAGAACGCGTACAGTGGACCTTTGGTATTGTCTGGGAATTGAGACACTCCAGAAAGACAAAAAAATTACGCCTCCCATTGTGCATTAGGAAAGCAAATGAAAATCAATTTCAAGTTAAGCAGGAAATGAAAAAGAGTGTACACCCATGCAGATGATCCTTAGCTGATGTTTTCCTGGGCAGATCTAATCTCTCACTTTCTTCTTTATCTTCAAAAAAACCCCCAACATTATTCTGCTAAAATCTCTCCTATAGTTAAAAGCTCTTTCTGCACTCCAGAGACACTCCTGTCCTCTCCAGTCTGCCTTCTCTCCTCCCAGGCCAAACATGCCTTCTGCCGCTTTCCTCACCTGCAGCTGCTCCCACATCACTTCTCATGTAACATCCCCCTCTCCCTTTACCTGTCTCAGGCTCCCTTCCCTTATATCCCCTCCCTGCTCCTCCCTCCATTCTTCCCCATCATCTCTTCCTACTGCTTCTTCCATCACATTCCCACCGTCTTGACCTTGCACCAGCTCTAACGCTGCTTTCCCACACCAGCAGCATCACCCTTTTCCCATTTTGCCAGCTATTTTCCTATCCCCCTTTTCTATTTTCCCTCCTCCCGTACCACTGACCTGCATAGCTATTTCTTCCCCAGGCTGTTCCCCTTCCATCCATCTCACACTTTCATTCGTCCAGCTTTCCCTTTCCTGATACCCCCATGCCTTTCTCTGGGTTTGTCCCCAGATAGCTGCTTGGACGGCAGAGCCCGAGTTCAGGGCAGTGAACTGGGACCAGGGTCCCCGTTCCCAGTTAACAGGCCACGTCCTGCACAGCCAAAGAGTGGCTGCATCTGGATGAAGGTTGCACGGGGCACTGATGGAAACCTGCACCCCCACCTCTGAGCACGCCGGACACAGATCCCCAAACCAGGGAGGTCCTCTTTTGCACACCGGTAGCTTCCCAGGACAACTGCCCTTCCTTTTAGGCTAATACTTTTGTGTCATTCCATAACCTTTTACTCCACCACCTGCAATGCTTGATCATTGTATTTGCTGTAATTAAATTCCCCATAACTTCCTTTCCTCCCAGTCAATATAGATTTCTTTGTTTCTTTCTTTTCTCCACCCCCACTTTTCCTTTTTTGTGTCTTGTCTCCTATTCCTCATGCCATTTAGTGATGGGCTTTGCCCTCTGACCCTTCCCTTTACCTTTTTAAGTGCTACCATATATTTTCTATAATGGGTTGACCAGCTGTGAACTCCATATTTTAAGCGGCATGATATCATAGCTTCCTCAGACCTCTCCTCTCCCCCAGCCAGGGCCAGCCTTTTCTCATCTCCCAGTCATTTTGAGAGGAGCCAGCCACAGTGTCAAAATCCCATTGAGAGACTCCTTGTATGGCTTTATCTTTGCCTGTATTTTATAGTTCCTGAGCTTGGCTCCCCACCCAAGGGTGGCATTTGCCCTATCTGGGAGGCAGTGGGTGGGAGCACTGTTTTAAGCAGCTGTGAAGGTTAGAAACCCTGCATCTCAGCCTTCATAGAAGGAAATATAGAAGTGGGGAAACGCAAACATCAAATGCAGAAAAGAAGAAGGAAATATTTCAGGTGAGTTTAACCATCAGTTCAATCTAGTGTAAGCTGTAGGGGGAGAGAGCAGAGAGATCTAAACAGTATTTAAGAGTGTGAAAAATATGCCTTGGTTCTGAACTGCTATCTTCTGTTTTAACATTAAAAAATAACTTTTTCTGTGTCTGCCAAACAGCCTCACACATTTCTGTCTAGTCAGAAATGGACCATGCACCTTATCTTCCTTGTAGCTTGAGCCTGCATGCATCTATCTAAAGATAAGAGCTTCCTATGATGGATTAAGACTTTCCAGCTCTGCCTGCTGTGATTTACTCTGGGATTACAGCACCAGCCCATTCCTTTTAGCTCCATCTCCCGTCCAGACATGCAGCACAATGAAAATATGATGTCACCTCTTAGCAGGCGTTTCTACACCGTGTCAACACCACTCTCTGGTGCATGTATCTGCACCCTGCACGGCTGGGCAAGGACCAGACCTTTTCCACACCAGCCCATGGCTGCCACGGTTTGGCTGGACAAGGAAAGCTTTACAAGGAGCAACATCTGGTTCCTGGCAGCAGAGCTGATCTGCTTGCTGCTTGCCAAGGCGGAGTGGCACCGAGACACATCCCCGAGGAGCCACAGCATCCCTGAGGCTGCTGCAGAGAGGCAGAGAGCGAGCAGGCAGCCCAGGGCATCTGCCGACAGCAGTTCAGGGCTGTCACACCTGTGTTTTTCGACCTACAGAATAACTTTTGCATGGGTTATAGGAACACAGAATTGCATCCACGGGGGAGAAAAAGGGGGGGTACTAGTCAGTCAGAACAGGAAAATGTAAATAAGCCTCATCCACTTGTGAATGTAGATATTATGAACACTGAAACCATGGTCACACTGTGGAGATAAAACCTGCAGTGAATTCTCCAGGGTTTAGTCTGAGGCTTTACTGCACCATGTATCATCTCGCTGTGTCCTAACTGCTAAAAAATATTTTGCGGTAACTGAAATGCCAAATGCCCCAAGGAGAAGCTGCCAGTCAGTTAACATCAGGAATCTAAATTTTTTAGAGAATTTTCCAAAATCCAATGTTGTCCTGATTACAAGGACTTCAGCATAGGCAATTTTTTTTCATTATTTAAACAATTTCCCTTGAGTGTTTGCAGCCCAGACAACAGCCACATTGTGTTTAATGCAGTAGAACCAGGGAATGAAACCGGCTGGGAACACGGTTTTATTGTCCAAACTGAGTAAAAAGGTAGAGTAAATTCACAAGCTAGCTGCTGACAAATATATTAGATTTAATAATAAAAGGTGCTCGTGTATATAAGGATCCAGGATTATTTTTTTTTTAAGTGCTTGGGCATGATTGAGTAAATGTCTTGTGTTGCAATGGAGAGGTTTTAATCCTATCTTACAATGTAGGCAAATTGTTTAGGCACTGCATACCCATGAGTGAAGGCAAAGGGATTTCAATGACATATGGATCCGGTTTTAGAAGGACTTAGAAAGAAGATTTAGAAAAAATCTTCCTTTGGTTTCTTCCTCCTGATTTCAGACCTGCTCCTCCATTCTTTTCCCTTCTCCCTTACCTTTATGTTACAGCAAAGTGTACATCATGAAAAGGAGATTTATCAGGGTTGTATAGTTTTGTATCATAGCACAGCAATAGTTCTGCACTGGCAGAGGGAGACGGGAGAGGCAGCGATCGATCTTTTCTGTCTCCAGCTTTAGCAGTACCTAGAGGGGCTTTTCTATCCAGGTAGTTTATAATGTACTCCGTATGCTTATAAATCAGCATCGATAAAAGTCACAAAAAGCTGTATATAGAACAAACTAGATTAAAATGACTATGTTATTTTAAAATTTCATGTTATATACTGGGATGCTTTGCAGTTTAGTGCATTTCTGTTATGCTACCACCACCACCGTGATGAATCTCCCTAAGATTAATTACATTGCTTAGTACTGGCTTAAAATATTTAACAGCAATTTTTTGTTTGAAAAACAAATAATTTGAGACACAAGAAATGAGATGTCTAAAGCAAAGTGCAGTAACTGCAAAATAAGCTGCGTTTGCCCATTAATAACTAATAATCTCATCCAGAAATTAGGTAGAGCACATATAAAGCATGAGCCTGAGCATGTATTTATACGTAGGTATAAGATCTTTTATAAAGTCTTTGCTTCATTTCTCCCTGCCCAGTGCTGCAGCTGAGCTGGACTTTCTGATACTTCTTCTGGGGTTTCTTCTGCTAATATAAATACAACATCGCTGGGCCCTAAAGCCTTAGTTCTCCTTCACAAATCCTTTCTTCTCCTGCCTTCTCCACTGCTGCTTCTGACATCCCTGGCCGATCTCAGTCCCAGCAGCTAGGAACTCACCAATTCCCCTTTCTTGGGTCTTTTTATCCCCTCCTCTCCCCGTGATCCCACAGAGGCGGTTTCCCTTCACACTGGTGTGCTGCACTGTGCTGTGCCGCTGGGAAGCTGGGCTTGCCCCGGCACCCCATCCCAGGACTCACCCCCAGCCTCACTACATTTTCCTTAACTTTGGCTTCTCTGCTGAAGTCTAGCAAGCCACTGCCACCTTTTTGTTTAAATCACCTCTGTAACTTACCTCTTCCATGAAGAAACTCACCATGAAGTACCTGATTCCCCAAACCTCCATTTGCAGCTTATTTTCAGTGAGAGGCGGGGACGTATTTCTCTTGCCCAGCTGCTGGTGGTGCAACTCCTCGCCTTGCACCCTTACCTTTCTCATTGCTGCCCGTGGCCAGCACCATCCCAACACAAACACCAGACTGCACATCACCGCCAACTGTTTGCTTCCATTACTCTCTTAATTGCTTTAATCCCCTGCTCTGCACTCATTTTGCCAACAGACGAATGTTCTTCAGGCAGATGCTGTGTGTTACTACTTTCCGAAAGGCACTTCGATGTACTCGGTATAATTACCGCAAAGAAATAAATCCTAAGGAGCTAGGGAGCACTGTTGATTAAACAGGGGCCAAGCCTTTTCAAGAAAAAAATGGATGTTTTATTTCCATGGAACTGGAAATGCCATTGTATGTGGGTTTCCATTTATTTTGTAGTGAACTGGAAAAGGATAGAGAGAAACAGAAGGTAGATAAAGACAGAGAAAGGAGGAAGAGCCTTTTAATCTTTCAATCTAAAAGGCTAAAAAAGAGAGCAACATGGGGGAGGAGAAAAACTGAACTGAAAACCTGAATAACAGCCAAGCAAAAATCAGTAATATCCCCTGAAAAAAATTCTGAATCTGCTTTGAAACCTGTCAAATGGAAATAGCTTAAACACAAGACTCCCTTTTCCCCGCTTTCAGCTGGCTCTGCTTCCTCCCCTGGAGGTGCAAGCCCAGGCCCTGGCATAGGCGCCAGGCAGTTCCAAAAGCAAGGGCCCTCTCGTCCAGATTCACAAGACACGAGCAAGTGTTCCTCTCTCTTCCAAAACATTTCTTGTTTTGCCTTTTACTTAGTAATTGCTGGCTTTGCTAACCCCCATAGCCCCCTCCACTGCCGTAGCCAGTCTTTCTATTACTCTGGCTGCAACAGCAACCCAGCAGCAAGAAGCTACACAGCTAATTGCCCACGGCTTTCATGGGCTATCAGAGCCTACACCGACATCGCATACGGCTCCCAAGTGGTGTTATATCTAATATGGCTTGAACTGGCACAAGGTAAGGATCCTGAGGATCATCTTTTCCCCCCCTCGCATCTATGAAAAATGTGGTGGGTCATGCTGGTTAATGCACGCGGCATTTGGATGGGGGGGTAGGTTTTTCATCATCAGCTCTGGCCTGTGGCCTGCTGATCTGACTGCTTGAAATACGGGTATATTGGATCACAGGTATTTGTATCAATATTTAAAAAGTTTAGGAATGGAAATTCCTGTTTCAACTTTAATTTAAGCTATTTAAAATCAAAGCCCTGACTCCTAACTTCAGACATCTCTTAAAGGAATCATATAGCTCTATGGAAAAGTCTTGATCAGCTAAAACAAAGTTAAAGCTAAAACTGAAGCTAAAAGAGTTACAATCACATGATTTACCTGACCAGGACTCTAAAAGAGTGTCCGTGCTTCCTCCATGTGACAGCGCATGTAAAGCTTGAATTATATGCTTACACCCAGGAGTATTTTTTTCTGTAGTAGATATGATCTCATCCATCATGCTTCATGCATTTACACCCATCATTTCATCCACTTTCCTTACACATACCCTTTGATAAGAAAAAATAAAGCATCTTTTTTCCCTTCTTTAAACTCCATTTCATAGCTTAGCTCTCACTTCTAACCTCCATGGCTGCAGCCCCAGCAATCTCCAGCACTGCCGGTGCCTGTGCCATGGCTCTGAGCTCATCTTGGGCTGAAGGACAGAAGGGCCTTTGGGCATCTCATTCACTGCTGAGAGCAGAGTGCCTACCTCCCCAGGGGGTAGCTTTTCAAAAGGGATGGATTTTCTTGCACCCCCTCAAGACTACAGAGGTAGAACAGCCTGGCAGAAGGTGGGAAGGAGGATTTACCTTGGGCTGACTGCTGGAGAGATGTCTGCTTATAGCTTTATTGCTTAGCATCCACAAGGAGATACAATTTCATAAACTTAAAGAAACAGAAAGGGACTCTTTCTTCATTTGGGGGTTAGCAAACAGTAATTACACAGCTTAAAGGTCAGAAGGGTCAATTTATCCAATTCTGCCAATTCTATAGAGTTCAGGCAAATTATATCACAGGTGAATTTTATCTCTCCCATCCATCTCTTACTTTTCTTCCTGCCAGGATTTGCCCCTTAGTGTACATTTCATTAGTTTCTTCTGGTCTAGGTTTAAAGGGCCTGAATGCTAAAGCCTCATGAAACGCCTCCACAGGAGCGTTGACTGACTGTCTCTTTTCTTTCATCCTCCTGCCTTTACTTCCTACCCCTTGTACCATCCTAAACTGTTCCTGTGCCTCCCCGGGTTTCTGAATGACAACATGCAGCTCCAGCTGCAGTTGCCTTTCTTTCCGCTCTGCCACAGAGTTACCACCCTGGACACCTCGTTTCAGGAAGCCAGTCCCGGTGATTGTGCTCCAGCTGCAGGTAGGACCTCAGTGTGGGGGTCCTCGGTGGGATGCCCTGTCCTGGGGCCCACTGGGCCAAGTCTGGAGAGGGCGGAGGCACCCACACTCCTGATGGATCATGCACAAGTGCATGGAAGAAAGGAAGGAAGAAATGCCTGCAGCCATCCCACCCTTTCTCTGCTCTACTGCAGGCTCTGCTGTCAATTCAAACACCCCAAAGACCAGACAAACTTTTTATATTAGACTTTGCTGTGGCTGGATGGCTTGTGCAGTTCCTCTGCTCCCTCTTTAAGAGTGACCTTAATATTTTATTTATTGTTTAAAGGATAATGTTCATGGTAGAGGAATATATGAGGCAATAAATGGCCTTTGCAGGTAATTAAATGCTGAAGAAAGCCAAAGCTATTGATAGCTGTAAAAGCCATTTATTTGGAGTGTGCTGAGAAGCCAGGAGCACTGTTCCTGATAGCATGCAACAAGACAAGATTAAACAAGCCACTGTACTAGAAAGGGGAAAGACAACATTTTTCTTGCCCTTTCAGGGCTTGAAATTTCTGAGCTGCTGTTTATTTGGTGCTTGGAACAGAAAATATTGATTGTAATAATATGTGGTTTTCTATCACGTTATTCTTTTTTCCTAGCTGTTTTAGAAGGGCTTTGCACATGGTGGCAAGAATTATCGCCCTCCTCAGACAGATGCTCAAATAAAGGCGCAGCAGGGAAGGGTGACTTGCCCACACAATCAATGGGAAAGTCTCTGACAAAATCCAGCTCTCAGCCTAGTGTCTTGCCTACTAGTCACACTCATAGTGCATTGCTGTATCACTTCTTGTACCAGCTTTTCAAGTGCTTGTAGATAGGAAGAGTCTATCTTACTATATCAGGCAGCCTACCTTCCTATATCAGGAAGCCTACCTTCCTATATCAGAGGCACTGATGTAACAGGGTACCTCTACCTCCTGCTGTGCTTCTGCTCCATATGGGGCCCTACCTCTAGCCACTGCCACAAGAATAGGTGCTGTTCTCCTGTGGACAGTGCTAGGGGACGCCATACATTATCTATGCACACAAATTTGACTTGGCCGTGGGGAGAGGAGCAAGGCTGGGGAACTTATTCACAGACTTTCCTGTCTTCCCCCCTGATGAGGACAAGGATATAGGGTGGCCACATGAGTCCTTGCATAAAGAAAGATTTGCTGCAGCTACATGCAGCCGTGCTCTGCACGGAGCACAGCAATTGTCTAACAGCACAAAATAACCAAAACCCAAGGTTCAGGACAGAAAGAGCAAGGAAAGGATTGACTGAAAGGGGAAAGAAGAAGATGCTTATCAAGTTTGATACTTCCCAGATAAGAGAAACTACTTCAATTTCGGTGCCCACCATCAGGTTGGCAAGAAGTTTTATAGCAAACATGCTTTCCTCTGAACAATAACAGTCTAACATTGCATAGGTGCATGTCAACAGTATGTAGGTGTTCCAAAATGTCCCTTTCCCATGCTCACATCTAAGCCTCCATTAGCTCAGCATGGGAGGACTAATGAAAGCTGAACTAAGAGGGTGTGGATGGAGGCATTTCACAGGATCTCTGTTGGCTTCCCATCCATGTAGCGGCTGGCACACTTCACAGCATTTTCTGCAGAGTTCACCCAGATCTTGCCATCGTTTTAGTTCAAACTGCACTACCACTCTCATGGAAAATTCTGGGGTGCAGGTCCATAGGCGCTTTTTACCTAGGTGCCGTGGAGACAGGTAACATCTCAGGATTTGCTGTAATGCAGACCTGAAGCCAGGCACTTCCCAGATGAAGTCCTGGGAGTAATCCCACAGCTGCTCCCCACAAATTGCTCTCATGAGTCAGAAAGTCCCCTCACAACTGAGAAAGAGCCATGGGGTATGTCCCCCAATGTGCCAAGACAAGGCAGTGAAGGCACTGGCGTTGGGAGAGGGCTGGAGAGGGACCCTCACCCCACGTGCGGAGCTGCTGGGTGCTGGAGCGAGAGGCGTTGGCAGGGCAGGCAGAGCGCGGGGGCTCAGGTGCAGGGAGGGTAATGCACAGCCAAACAAGGCTCATTGCAGAGGCCAGCGCTGGGTACAGCCCCGTGAGCGTGTACTTCTTAGACATGTAAAACATCATTGTAAGTGATATATGCATATATCAACAAATCCCACCTGGCCTATAAGCAGCCATTAGCATCTGGCAGTTTGCTGTGAGCACAAGTGAATAATGGCTTAGGGGCATGTGTTTCGGGGCAAGGTTAAAAGGTGACTCCTGTATGGTGTAAGTGGATTAATATGACTGGACACGATGCCGGCTTCTCCTCTCAATTCTGCCAGTGTAAATCAAGAGTAACTGCACCGAAGTCAATACTTGTATTAAATTCATTGGTACACAGGGGCTGAAAAGCACATGATTTTAAAAGAAAGAACATCTCGATTACAAGCTGGAGAACAGAAACAATGAAAAATGTGGCTGCTTTGCATGGCTTCCTGTGGTGCTTTATTATGGCCCTGCTCCTTCCATGCGAGCTCTATCCCAACAGGCGCCCTCACAGACCCGTCTGCGAGAAGAGCTCCTACTGTCCTCCTTATTATTGCCACTACAGGGAAACCCCGACTCTGTTCTGTGTAGCAGAGATCCCCCCTGTGCTGACCTTGCTGCAGAGAAATGCTGGCTCCCAGGGAGGTGGAAGGAGATTTAGGCAATGCAGCATTAAACATTAACTCAGTGGCTCAAGCCTCAGAGCCTAAAACTGGAGTTATTCCACTGGCACCAGCAGAGCTGTTGAATACAGCCTGACATGATGAACAGGAATATTATGTATCTGCGTGGCTCCGGCTGAGCACAGCAGGAAGGGTGTGAGGCTGTCACTCCAGTAGCTCTGCCGCACAGCCACGGACAGACAGCTCCTGAGCTGGGCACAAGTTGCCCTGGGAAGAGGCAGCTTTTCCCCTCTCCAAAATGCCCCATTTCAAGGGCTTTATGTGGCAGACTTAATGTCTCCTTCCGTGCCTTCATGTGCGCTCCGGGGCCGAGCAGTAATCTTGTAGGTGAGTTTTCCAAACAACTACCTGGCTGCACTGGAACCAGCCCCCGGCTCTCCAGCCTGCATGCTGGGGCCCACAGCGATGCAGACAGCGGGTTAGTGGGTGAAGCTGCTGAGCTCCCCCCCAGCCGCCCCCAGGCCCATGGACAGGCTTTGGCAGAGCAACCCAGGTTCAACCAAATTTGGTACACCAGGTCAGAGTGCTGAAAGTGTCCTCAAATCCTGTCTCACCATATTTCTGTTAATCTTTTGGGGCTGCCAGCTCAGAGAGCCACCTGAGCACCTGGCTGCTCTGGAAACGGCACTGCTCATCACAGCCTCCCTCACTGCGGGACCAGGTGGCTCCTCCATCACCTCTTCCGCGTCCCCACTTCCCCCCCACAGGGAAGCACCAAAATCTCTGCAGGTCATGCTGACCTGTGCTACGGCTCTCTGGCCAGCAGGCCAGTGGCTATCAGACCCGGGGTGAACAAGCTGGAGCCTGGTGGGGGAGTTTTAACCCCATGTATAATCACTGCCCTCAGCTATTTCACAGCTTGCATTCTCCGCTGTACCACAGTGCTGCTGCTGATGGAGATATAAAAGCCCCAAAAGCCACTGCCTCTTCCCCCATCCCACTCCCAGGCAGAGGGGAGGAGAGCCCAGGCCAGCACTAGCCCTGACTAGCCCAGGCTGCCCAGCCCATGCTGCTTCCAGGGGGGCTATTAATTGCCCCCCAGCAGTGGGAGAGCCAGGGAAGAGAAGCCTTCCCTACATCCACAGCTCCTGCCTGGTCTGGGGCAAAAATAATATTTTGCCCCTTCCTCAGTGGCTGGGCAGAGCCAGTGGGAATGATGTCAGGTTCATCTGCATTGAAATTATGTAGGGAGGGAGATGCTCAGGGTGTAACAGCCACTGTAAAAACTCCAGTTGTGGAGTTGCCTTCCGTCACATACAGCCTTGCCGTGCAAAAGTAAATGCAAATGTACATGCAAATTAAAATGCAAATGCAAACACAAACGCCAGGCCTCCTGGGCTGCACTCACTCAGTGCTACAGAAATCCCTTAACCTCTCAGAAACATTCAGGTTGTTGCAAATGTCCTAGTCCAGAGGAAAAAAAATATTGCTTTTCAATCTGGGTTCCCGCCTTTCCTCCCTTATGCGTAAGAGTGGCAGCTGGATTTCTCTGCACAAAAAGGCAATTTCTGCACTGTGTGCACAGCCCACTCTCAGGTATGGTGTGCGAAGCACACACTTAGCATCTTCCTAGCAAACAAGTGATTCGTGGATCATAATTATGGACACTAAAACACCTTTCTCTCAGCGGCCAGCATGTAGCTGTCATTAAACTGAATGCATGAGAGACAGTGTGCTCCCCAAACACCCACAGTGTTGTTAATAAAAGAGAAGGAAAAATAATTTAAGTCAGGAGGAAGCCTGCAGGTGAAGCGGAGGTTCAGGGCCATAACTTTGCATCTTTCTTTTTTTCTAAACTAACTTTTGCGATGTCCAAAGTAGGGCCCCAGGGCAGCTTTCTGGCCACTGATTGCAGATGGGGGCTGCAGGCATGTCCCAGCTCCACGGGGGCTGTGCAGGGCCAGCACCCCGTCCAGCACGCTGGGGTGTGGGCAAGAAGGGAGCCCAGGTGTGCCATCCACCTGGGAGCCTGGTGCTGCTCGGGGCAGGTGCCCCTCTGGACCACCAGCATCCTCAGGTGCATCTGCCCCATGCCACAGCCTCTCCAGGCTTCGCCCCACACACCGTCAAGCACTAAGGCAGGGACCTTGCTGGTGTCCACAGGCATTTTAAGCTAGGAGAAATGCTCCCATAAGTAGCAAAGCAAACCCCTTAGCAGTCACAACTCTCACTTAGGTTTACACTCACAGGTGGAGGTGACAGATCGGGATCCAGGCTGAGTGCGCTACAGCTAATAACGTTACCTTAGATCTATGCTAACGGCACTGACCCAAAACTGCATTGCTGTGAGCGGCTCTCTCCCCTCGCCCAGTAAGAGGTCCCCTCAAGTGAAGGCAGACAGTGCTGCTTTGCAAGTGATCCTTAAAACGAGCGGTGTGGAAGCGGAGAAGCACACAGGTAACGAAGTGCTGGGGAAGTACTGGGTCAGAGCATACCCGTTATGGCAGTGATTTCCCATTACGGCGGTTATTTCCTATTCATGCCGTGGTGACACCGAAATGTGGGCTGGGGTCCATGCGCTCACCCGGCCTCTCACCTCTCGCTGCAGCCAACGAGCCAAGGCAGCGCACAAGCAGAGGGGTCTGGGGAGTGGGGACAGGCAACACTCTGCAGCAGGACTGCAAACAGAGGAGGCTTGGTAGTCAATGGGGATCCTTCTGTGTCTAATATGGTGGTTGAGTTGGATGGAGAGAGAAATTTCCCCTCTGCCTTCCCACCTGCCTTGAAGGAACTTAATCTCTTTGGGGCTTCTATCCCAGGGCCAGGTATGCTTGAGGAGGCCAAAAGTTATGGAGGAGAACTGACAGAAACAAGGACAATGGGATCATATGAGCCTTGTTTCCTCAGGAAAAGAGATAGAAGAAAAAAAGAGATATAAAATAATAAAAACATTATCCCTATTACTGCTGGGGCTTCTCAACACAGTGGTTCTCACCCGAAAGCCTCCTCTAAACCACTGGGAAAAATACTGCGAATCAGCCCGCTGCCTCCCTCTGGAAAGGTCCCACAGAGACCTGCAGTTCTCTAGCATATACAGTACAGGACCAAAAAAAGACTGTAATTTCTTCAGCTCTATTAAATCTTGAGCCCAAGCTGATCAAGCAGCCTACCTGCCTCCATCCGTCTGTTTTCATACACCTCTGGGCTTTCCGACACAGCGTTGTACTGCTGGAAAGGCTGGTTGCTGAAGAGATTGTCACACAAGAGGCTGCGACAGAGCTTCTTCAGGAAGCGCAGGACGTACCCAATGCTGTTCACTACCAGCAGGCTCAGGAGATGCTGCTTCCCCTCAAAAGAAGCTGAAACTGGAAAGCAAGCAGGAGCAATTCAATATGAACGGCAGGAGGAAGAATGAGAGCAGGGGAAAAGATTTCACACAAGTATTTGTATGTCTTAAAATATTTTACATAATTACCCCACCTGAAGTACAAAACAAACTGGAGGAGCTTAAGGGGCTGAGTTTGTGTGACCCAGATCACCTTCCCCCTGGAGCGCTGAAAGATGCTGACTGGCATGGCCAGCAGTGCAAGGATTTCTAATATATGCATCCAACTGAAAACTATATTGTGTGATTGGAAGGAGGCAATTATGATACCCTGGTCTAAGGAAGGGGAAAGAAAGTGATCTGCCAATGACAGGCTATTAGGTTGACTTCAGTAATACTCAAGGTTTTAAAAGATAATGGGGAGACAAGAATTAAAGACATGGCTGTGAATGAATAAAAGGTATCAGGGTTGTACTGAAGAGGGGGCTACCAGCTTCATCATGGATCTTTATTTACTGATTTAATTGCATTTATAGGCAAGGGAAGGTTGGCAGTTGTGGTCTATCCAGAATTCAGTAAAGTATGAGAAATCTTTTGTTAAACTGGGAACGATTGCATATGAAAGGTGGGTCAGGAGACGACAACAGGCTCTGCTGACAGGAGACCCCAAGCACTGGAGAGGAACTGGCAGTGGTCCGTGCTGGCACAAAAAGATTTTGTTGATGCTGTAAGCTAGGAGGCATTGTCAATGGGGAAGAGGACTGGGAGACTGCACAGAAAGGATTGGCTGACCTTAAGCTCTGCAATAATAAAAATGGGTGGAAAAAAATACTAGAAAGTACTTGGCAATCCATATTTTTTTTGAGGAGGCTCGACATGACCTGATGGGAGGAGAAATGATGAAAGAGGCTCACCAGATGCCCATGATCCACCAAGGTGACACAGCGATGAAAAAGCCAGATATATTTCAAGGAGGTATTGAACAAAGCATTTCCAGGAGAGACAAGGGAGTGTCAATTCCACTATATAAAGTCCTGGTGAAACCTGAGCTGGACTGATGGGCACCATTCTGGTCATCCAGGCTCAAGAAGGGTGAATTCACACTTGAAGAGGTGCACAGGCAGGCCACAGCAATGTTGAGGGAAGGGAAAGTTTCCCTGTGGCACCACAGCCATCACCATCTCTACTAAGTGAGGATGTGGGAAGACACTTGCACTTCCTTCACTAATCGAGTAATCTTCCTCAAAATGCAGAGAGGACCTGAATAAAACTGTGTATTTCAGCCTAGCAGGATGAGGACTGCTCTCTAGAAATACATCTAAGATTGAACTCAAGGGTGAGAGCAGAGCAACTAAAATTCCTGGACAAAGCTGTCAAGGAATATATTTAGCCAGGAATCAAAAAGGGCATAGGTGCCAGCCAGGAGAGAGGTGGAGGAGTCACAACAGACCCACCAGGATCAATTGTAGCAGGACACATTCAGGTGTCAACAGGTTTGTAGGGAGGACTACATGATATGGCTGCCTGAACTCCACTACCTGGAAGGTTTTTTCCAGTCCTACAGCCTTCAGTCACCACTGATGAGTATAAATTGCAATGTTAGGCTAATAATCTTTGGGATAACTTCAGAGATTTCCTGCTGGCCTGAGTTGCTGTAAGGGATCATGCTCCACAGCCAGTTGAGCATCTGTGAGCCAAGCCATGGGGAGATTGGAAAGCCCATGACAAAATCTGTCTGCACTGCTGCTGGGCTAGGAGTGAGCTGCAATCTCAGAGCCACACCATGACTAGGAGGCCATTCACTCCTCCTCGATGATTAGAAGAGGCATGAAGTTAGGAGCAATGTTGACCAGGTGGTTTTAGCTCAGGTACCTGAAGCTGAGCCAGCTCAAAGGAACTGAGAGCAAGGGGTTTGGCAGGCTTGTGGATAACGTGACTCTCCTGCTTGTAATGATAATCATATAGGCAGGACAGAACCAGGCAAAAATGAAGCTTTGCGCTAAATTGCTTCAGTCTTGTGTTTCTGTGAACAAATCTGGATCATTCTTAAGAGTATTTCTGATGTCCCTTAGGGAAAGCACACCTGTGATTAGAGAGAACTAGAGGAGAGGGAGGAAGCAGGATTTATATGCTGTACAATGGGCCAGAGCCTGGGCTCCCACACAAGAGGGTCCCAAAGGCACAGCTGAGCTGCTGTGGTCCCTGCAAAACTGATTGGACTTGCGGTCCTTGGCTTCGTGTTCGTGCTTGACTCATCTGCAGCAGCTCATTGGAGAGCATCGTTCCCATATTCCCATCATCATTGTTTCATTCCCACTGCATCCCCATGTGCTAAAACAATGTTGTGATACAAAACTCTTGCTGTGATTAAAAGAAAAGTTCACGTTCAGTCTGAGAGCCAGGCCAGGGGACTCAGCGTGGGACATGGGAGACTTATCGGGACACAGTAAGAAGTGTCACTGCGGGAAGATGAGGGGCTCCTGGGAAGCTCCTGCTGATCTCTGCTTCTGTCTGATATATTTGTATAGTCCTGCTGTATGGGCAGTTGCCGCGGGACTTTTGCAATTCCTACAGCTGAGAGCAGATTTGGCTCATGAACTGCAGGCAGAGGACACACCAGCAGCTGAACTCTCCGTGAGTTTTCCTTTGGAGCGACATGTGGTGGCAACACGTGGCATGATGCGGGCTTGCAACGCTGCTCATCCTTGTACGGCTGCATGAAAAACTCAGCTCACAGGCCTGGCCTCGGCACTGTTTCAATGAGCGGTAAGCGCAGGACTCTGGAGCTAGCCCTATTCCTCCCCTGAATCACCCCTGCAACGCTCTTTACCCATAGACTTTCATCTGACACCCGGGCAATTCCTCCAGCAGCTCGTTTTACAAAGGTGTGAGTGATGTTTAAAGCTGGTTGCCATGCTGCTGATGTGAACGGGACTGCCAGGGCAGTCAGCGTTGGGGATTAGGTTAAGATTTCAAGCACTTCCCAATCGGCCAGGAACCCCTTACAAAAATGCTTTACCTGACACCATCTCGCCTCCGTAGCCCTGCTTGATGAGCGAGAAGACTGCCTTTTGCTGGAGCGCGCAGTCGATGCAGGCCTGAACAGCCTGCTGCAGGGCTGCGGACGGTCTCTCCGGCCCAAAGTGCTCTGGCAGCTGCTGCACCTTTTTTCTGTCGAGGTACGGCCCCAGGTTCGCTTGTTTGTTGACGTAAATGCAGACTGCAGACACAAAATCCCAAGAAGGTTATTATAAAATGACTCAAAGAGCATCCTAGCAAATGCTAGCTTTATACTTTTCTATTTATTTCACGAGCTCTTCCATTCACTGGTGAATTGCTGCCTTTTGCGACGGCACAGCCAGGCTTCCTTGCACTGATCCCCCATTGCCTATGTGAAGTGAGCTGAGTTTGGGCCTCTGCTTGGTGTCACAGGTGAGGATAAGCTACACGCAACTAAAGCAGCTCCTGGAAGCCCCCCTGTGCGTGCCTGGGGTCTGCTCTCTTGCAGACTACCTTGTACATCCAGCTGGTGACCAGAAAAGATGCCCAGGGAGTACAGGACAGCGGCTAGCAGGGATGACCTTACAGCAATGGGTAAACTCCAGCCTGAGGTGGTTTTGTTTGTTTGTTTATTTTCTCTATGTGTTTTTAGACTGGTTCATTGAGAGGCCTTCTGAGAAGCACTGTTCTGAGCTGAGTTTTGGGAGACTTTGGTTCCTTGCTGCTTCTGACCTTAATGCAGCTGGAATTTCTGGAGGGTTACGCTGCGCTGAGCTGCACGGTGTAATGCCAGAGACTCTGGTCTTTGGGAGCTTCCTGACCCCCATGTCCAATCCAGCGCTCTGCAAACTGCATCGCCTCAGGGGAAACTGTACATCGCATGCAGTCCCTCATTTGGGACCACAGCTGCGTGACTGTGCCGCACAGGGGGTCTGCGAGGGATGCCCCAGCCTCTCCGCAGCCAAGCCCTGCATGCCTCCTCTCATAGAGCGTTGCCTGCAAAGGCAGTTTTTCCACACGCCATCAGGCCTGCTGGCAATAGCCAAAAAATCAGTGTTCTCCTCTTGCTAGCGTGAACTTATTTTAAGCTTGGCTGAGGCTAACTGCATCTCAGAGGAAGCAGAGATAACGCTGTGGTAACTAAGGGTGACTAAGACACAGCCTAAAGTCAGGCTAAAGTGAGACATATTATAATAGCTGGCTGAGTGTGCTCGAGCTGTCATCTCTCAGACAATATAACATTATCCTGTGACAGAAATCAGATATGTGACAAAAAAACCATCAAGCGGAGTGGAGGACATGGTGACAGCTGTGTAAAGTTGGAAATAATTTACAGTTTGCGTCACCGTAATGAAAATCTAGTGCGACTCTCACAGCGCACTCTGCTACCCCACCTCTCACTGAAGAGCAGAAGGGGCTCAAGCAGTATATCCTGGGTAAACAGGAGGGTAATAGCAATCATACTTATCATTACATAGCACTTTACACCTTCCAAGTGCCAAACAAAGAAAGAGATAACGCACCGAAAGACAGCAGCAGCGTGCATGAATTGCTGGGGGCTGTCAGGGTGCAGCTTTCCTGGCGTGCCACCACGCCAAACCTTGCCGAATCTGCGGGATGTGGCTTCTGCCGTGACAAGCCAGTTTTGTCCAGGGCTCAGCTGCGGGAGGGACTCTGCAGCCTGCAGGCAGCGTGCTGGGTCCCTCGTTGGGGAGCGGGGGCCCCTATGATCCTTTCAGTGCAGATAGGGAGGTAAAAGTTGGCTTGAGCCTGCCTCCACCTCCTGCAGAATCTGCTCTGGTGGGAGCCTACACGCACCATTGGGAAGGTGCTGGGAGAAAAGGTGCTGGCGGCACAGGGACGGGCAGACAGGTGCGGAGCACCGCATCCGCATGGAGCCTCTGCCTCTGCAGCCACCCCAGCGACCTAGTGGGGCCGATGGACTGTCCCTCCCTGTCCCCCTCCGAAAGCTGCACTGGGCACACGTCTCAGGGCAGAGCTATAAAACGCCACTCAGCTGATGTTTGCCAAGCGCTTTGCAATCTTCGCATGTGAAGGGATAAATGAGAATAAAATATATTATTATTGTCATCGTCGCTACGTTTAGTATCATTCTGCTACCAGAGCAGATGGAAAACTTCTCCTCTGTGCATCACAGCTAAGAAATAATGGGATTTATGTGTTGTGTTTAGATTCTAATGTTATCTAATCCATTTCTCTGCTGAAATCTCAGGGTAAATCAAATGCCTTGTTGATTTTCTTCTCATTTACATCAGTTTAAAAGCATTGACCTATGTTTCTTCTGGTAATATAAGCAAAAAAAAAGAATAAGGCTATGTTTTCCCTGACTACAGTCAGAAATGACCAGGTCTGCCGCTGCTATAAGGCACTGGGATTTACATGCTGCTAACCCTGCCTACAGTCAGACCATGGCTCCTCCATCTTTCTTCTCCCCACAGCTGTAACAGATGCTTCATGTTCACACTGGGGTTTAGTCTGGTCATTGCAACACATTTGACGGGGTAAGTGTCGGGTATAAAATGGTAGCATCCATGGGACATTGATGTCCACATTTCAAGAGGAATGGATCTGAGGTCTCCACTAAACTTGACACATGGCAGTCAAAATATAGTCTTGCAGGACATCTGTGCTTTTTGTCATTGGCCATCAGTCTAATCTGCAAACACCCCATTTTCATGAGCTCTGCGTGTTCTGGAAAGTGCAGCATCTGGCTGTCAACCCATGGTTCCTGCTCACCCTTGGCCAAGGAGCACTTGAGGCTGGGTACCTGTGAGAGCCTGTGGGGTGGCCGAGTTGGGTATCATAGCTGCATCCTGGGGGATTGAACTAATATCGGGCTCTGGTGTGCTTCTCGGCGGAGAGATTGCTAACGGAGTCATCAGGACACGAGACTTCAGCTGCAAAAAATAACCGGTTGGGCAATGAAAATCTACACAAGATATTCCAGTTCTATTCCGTATATGTCACTCCCCGTGAACTCCCACTCATTAGCAATCTGCTATTGCATCACTTTCTCCTGGCCAGGAGCATCCGATCTGCTCCTGGGAGGATACTGGAACCTGAAGCCTGACTGATTTGCAGCAGATAGCAAAGCTTTAAGTTACGGGATGCAAATATTATGCCACCCACCGGGTAGTTATTTACACCTGAGCAAATAGAGTGCAACACTCTAACAAATCAGCGCAATGGCATTTTACAACCCATTTCATGTGGGTGTAAACAATTCTCCACAACTCAGAAACACAGGGTCTTTAACTACATCATAATTTAGGGCCAAATTCTGCTCTTGGTTACAGAGGTGTAAATCTTGTGTAAACCCAGTGGCACCAAGAGGCTACTTTGGGCTGACACCCGTGTAAATAAGCTCAGACTGTGGTCCATAGTGTGTTATTACCAGATAGTAAATACAAACTGCTGCACTGTTGCACCCAGTAATCTTCATGACCTGCAGCCCGGCTTGGAGAAGTGAAACATGATGGGAATTTATGGTGCAATATCACTACGTCTTTACGCTGCCGGTACCTGGCAACGTCTCACCAGTCAAGTGATGATCAGGTCCTCATAATTACAAAGGGCTGACATGATGGATGTGATCTGAAGGTACCGCTCTTGCTTTTCCTTTTGCTACGAAGGGAAGCGGGGGGAAAGCAGAGAGCCCGGCACACAGCTGCCTGGTTTATATATTTACATATACTACACCGAGCTGTTCTTCTGGCAGGTGATTTTTTTGTTGTTGTTTTTCAGTGGCCAAAAGTAAAAATGCTGTGAGTGACAAGTGTAAGAATGAAAAGGAATTTTTAGACCTGTTAAATTTGCAGAGTATTGCCTCTCTCAGAGCTTATGCCCAAGCTGGGAATAATGTACAAAGTGTATTGTAGGTAGAAATGAAGCCAGACCACTAGCTACAAACCCAAACCTTGAGCAAGTCCTGGTGGAGAGTAGAGGTCATTTTGGATAAAGATTAATGTTGTCTATGATTATGATTACAACTGTCTAAACTGTTTCAGTGTAATGGTAAAAACAGAAAGCTGGGGAAGGGAGAGGGAAGGCTGTTGGACTTAGTGCCACCCAAGTGAGTTTTTTATCATTAAATCTTTGGGAGTTTGGATCATTCCCCAGTTACTGGCTTATCCCAGCAAGGGCTTCACTAAGAGAGAATTGAAGGTCTCTCTTGCTTTCAGTAGCACGGTAGCCTGTGCTGGGATGGTACCCATCAAAACAAACAAAAACTCCATCTTTGTTGAGATGGGTGTAATTCTGGCCTGCCAGATCTCCACCTTCCTGAACTTGCTCCTTTACGCAACCTAGAGTTTCCCTCAAGCAGCCTCTGTGGAAAGCTGGGCACGATAAGCCTGGATGGAAATAAAAGCTGGCTCCTCCTCATCCAGGCACCATCCCCTGCAGAGCTCTGGTCCCTGGGGCAGAGGCTGTATCCCACCTGTCTCAGAAGTGCCTGGCACCACTTCCACATGGTGCCACCGCCTCCCTGCCCCTGGGGCGGGCTAAATCCCTTTGGATTTAGCCTGAACAAGGGAGAAAATGTTCAGTAAGTGAATCTAAGACAAGCTATGGATTTTACCTCCTGCTGTATGGCAGTCATAGGGGACTAGGAACCCTGAGCTGGCCTCTGGCTAATGCCAGTCCTCACCTGCCTGTGTTGGTTTTTTTTATAGGGTTGTCTTGCCTTTGGATTGGGGTCAGGAGAGACCAGCGGCAAAGTGTTGTCAGTTTGTTTTCCCAGCAATTAAAAGAAATCGAAGGAAAACAGCGTTTCAAAAATCAAGGTCCTGATCCAGTTTGGGGTTTATCCCATGTGGGAAGGTAAGAAGCAGTAAGGTTTGGTTTTGTTCTGTAGCAACATGTCGATGCCTTACTTTTCTATGCTGAAGTGGGCTGGCACTGTGAAACTTTAGGTAGCCCTTATGCTAGGCTTCTGGGCTCGCTTTTGATCATACACACATATGCATATATAATAAATGCATATATACGTATGTGTGTTTGTACATATTATATTATATACACAGATACACAAGTATATACATTTATATAGAGATGTACATATATACTTGTATATATATTTATGTATATGTATATAGAGAATAATAGAATCATTTAGGTTGGAAAAGACCTTTAAGATCATCGAGTCCAACCGTAAACCTAACACTGCCAAGTCCACCACTAAGCCATGTCCCTAAGTGCCACAACTACAGGTCTTTTAAATACCTCCAGGGATGGTGACTCAACCACTTCCCTGGTCAGTCTGTGCCAAGGCTTGACAACCCTTTTTGTGAAGAAATTTTTCCTAACATCCAATCTAAACCTGCCCTGGCGCAACTTGAGGCTGTTTCCTCTCGTCCTATATAAAAATATATATATGCACTCACACATACACACATCCATATAGACACTATTTTGGAGACAGCACACCTAATAAACTCCTGTTTCACTTGCGCGTTGGCTCCTTATCCCCCTCACTGGCTCACAGCCCCGTGGCCCCAAACACAGGCGCACGAGTCCCCTCTCTGGCCCTTGAGCCTCATGCACCATCTGAGTTGCGCTGCACCTCCAGCACCATCAGCCCAGTGGAGATGGAGGTGGGACAGTGCCCAGTAGACCTCTTTCTCCGCCTGTTCCCTGGTGGGCTTATGTTCAAGAGCAAATAAACAGAGGGCAAGACTTGCGTAAACTCTCTAGCTTGGAAGCCCCTTCTCGGCAGTTTGGTGTTTTAGCAAACAGTTTACTGTAAACTTAATTGCAACAGTATGTGCTCTACAGCCTCTGGATACAGATAAATGCCATTTTATTAGGGGTAGCAGAGAATGTGCCTTCATTAGATCAAAATAAAACAATGCCTGATTACAGGAGACAGTACACTAGCAAACTCAGCTTAAATACCTTCTGGACACTGAAATCCTGAGTAGTCCCTGAATATCACTAAGTGTAGATCTCCAAGTATTTAATTTAAAGATGTCTTTTCTTGGACAGATCCTTCTCTATCAAAAAGCCAATCCAGCCAACCAGCTGACTGACTGAGAGCTTGGCAGTAGAGAGCACATATGCATAAAAGTGAAAAAAAGCCGTGAAGAAGAGAGAAAGAGAGAGAGAAAAGGAGACAGCAAATCTGTCAGAGCACTTTGGGAAATCCTTGCGGTACGGCATTCGAATCAGTTTTTGAATATCAAATGTCATAAGTTTTAATATGCACAGCATGAGATATAAAGGCAATGGTTGCTTTAAAACAAGATGTACAACCAGCCCCCCCCGCCCCGTCTCACAGACCTTCTACCATGGAAAAGAGATCAGAGAAAGCTGATCAGAGATTTAGGGAAGAAAATAAGTGTGTCTACTTTGCCAAAGTCACAGTGCATTGGATGCAAAGAGAACTTGGGCTTTCGTGCCATTGATGCCAGCTGCAGGCTCATCTGAGTATGCAGTGGCCCCGGACAGGGAGGACCCTGTTGAGTCCTGGAGTTTCTGTTACAATCTACACACCCTTTCAGAGCAGTCAGGATTCATCTAGCTGATATTTCTGTCATCCCACACCAAAGAAAAGTGAAAGAGGGGGAAGAACATTTCCCAGATAGCTTTTTCTTCTTCTGAACAAGTTCTCTGCCAGGAAAGAAACAAGATGAACCAAGATACAAACTTTCCCTGTACTTTTCTTAAATCACTTAGATCGTAGGTCCTCATCTTTATAGCTCCTAGTTCCCCTGCACTGGTTGTCCCTTATCATGACAAAACATCTGCTAGAAAAGGCTGGGGCTCACTCCGTCCCCACAGGCCTGTGTCCTTCCAGCCAGGAGGGCAGAGGCACCTCCTGGCCACAAGAGCGTTTGCTGCTGGAGAGAAAACCACCTCCAGCCCCTGCAGATGTGCACACAGATGTGCCTGGGCCAGCCTGGTCCTGCTGAGTGGGCTTCCAATGGCTGGGCAGAAAGATGCCATTAAATCTGCACCAGGGAAGCACAGAGCTTCCAAGTACATGTTTTGGGGTCCTTGACTATGCCTCACGCTCTCTGCACATTTGGCTGTGGGTGAGGAGACTCAGCACAAGGCAAGTCAGGGCTCAGCTCAGTCACTGGGGCAGAGAGGGGTAAGCACTGTGCTGGCAAAAGCAAAACACAGTCCAAGGTCTTTCCCACCTTTTCTTCTTGTGTCATGCAATACCTTTCTGCCACACAGCAAATGATGCAGGGGAGTCTGCACTCAGCCTCCTAAATCCCCTGAGTGTTTTGCAGTGAAAGAGGCAGGTAACCTTAAGAGGAACGTATGCAACCTTGAAATCCAAGGCTGTATTACAGGACAGGTGAATAATCAGGGCACTTTAAGCTTGTCTGTGCAATCTCGGTCCCAGCATGTCCAAATCCTGACTGCTTATTTGTCATCATTAACAGTGACTTCTAGGGCAGCAGGGGAACCTATGCCCTGTAATGGAAATTGTCACTCCACGCTCCACGCACCGTCCTGCGCAAGGCGACTCTCGCTGCCCACCTCGTCTGGCAGCAGCTTGAAAGGTCCCGGCCGACCGCTTGCCCTGGGCAGGAGCTGCTGCGATGGCATGGGGGGACAAACTGCCCTCGGGCTGCTCGGATGGGGCCATCGTTTTGTTGCCCTCTGGGAGGGATGCGGTGGTCTTCAGTGCAGCGCTGCCCCACTCCGATGTCCTCTAACATCGTGAACCCCCCCACAACGCTAACACAGCCTTCCCTCGTACGGGCTTTCCAGGCAGCTCTTTGGGGAAGAGAAATAAAACTGATCCATCTACTAACCACCCCCCAGCTGCCAGAATAGACTTTTTCGTAAAGAGATTCAGACAGTCAGAAAGAATATTGTATTTAGGGAAAATGTAGCATTTTATGGCAAATAGCTTCACATCAGGTACAAAACAGTTTTTGGAAAAACAGCTGATGAAATTTTATAACCAAAGCTGTGAAAAAATAAACAGGATAGGGAGGAAAAGGACTTTGCTTGGTGGTGAAGCGTGATGAAATGTCATTTTAGGAAGACACAGATATTTGCTTTAATATCAATGAAAACAGGCAATGGGTCATCTGGCTATAAAGAGCATGTGATTAAAAATGTCTGTTATTCACATCTCGGTCAAAATAAATTTAAATCTAGGCTGTAAATTCCTAGTTTGCTAAATATTCAGAAGTATTTTTCCATCTGTTCTGTAATAATTCAGCTATCTGGTTGCCATAAAGAATTTGGTCATCTGCCATTTGGGCAGGGAGTCATTTTATAAATGCGTTTAAGCCTCATGGTATCTGAAAGTCATACAATTAGCGAGCTAATTAAATCAAGCTAGAGTTCCCCATCAAAAAATGTAATCTTTGACTCGCGCTGGGGAAGTGTTTGTGATGGAGAGTGATTCACTTCAGCTGAGCGCACACTGTACAAAGGCGCCTCACAGAAAATGTTGTTTTGGTGTACGAATCCTATAGGGCAAATAAACAGCGCCAGGCCAGACGCCTTGGATGCTACAGCTCACGAGTGTCAGCTCCAGAAACTTAAGCCATCAGTTACAAAAGGATGTCTTTTTACTTGCCATCACTCACTGAGAAATAACATCATCCCGGATTCACCGCCGAAGGAGGGATGCCATCACCTCCTCGCTAAGTCCCTGGGGACGGGGAGGAGGCGTGTGTGGTACCCAGTGGGGGGGAAGCTTCTCTTTGGAAGAGGATGGGGCAACGGCAATCAACTGCTTGGCCACCTAGGTCCGAAGTGCAATGTTACTGCAGCATTTTAGGAAATTTAAGTTTCCCTTTTCACTTCTCCCACTTACAAATACGTGGTGATTGGTGAAGGGCTTTTTCACAGGTGGATGGCTGCATTTGAGGTGTTCGGATGAAGTAGGGAGAGCATGAAGAGACATGGGAGAAGGCAGAAGATGAGGAGAAAGCATTAAGGGCCGAGGTACTAATGGCTACTGCAGTAGGTGTTGCACAGGGGGATGCAGAGGAGTAGGGGATTCTGGAAATGGGATGCAGAGGGATGGTGAGGAGGGCTTGCCTGGGAAAGAGAGAGGAGGGAGATGGAGGTTGGAGGATGGGAGGAAGAAGAAGGTCTGGCAGGAGGTGAAAAGGAGGGAAGGGCAACGATAAGGGTAGCCTGCTCTAGATAAAGCCCAAACCCAAGGAGCTGAGACATTTGGTGCCTGTGCCCAGAGCTCAGCCGGCAGCACTGCGCATGGGGCCTTGCTGCCTCCCCTGAACCGGAGAGACCCAGGGAAGAGCTGGGCAGCAGCCGGGGCCGAGCCCTTTTCCAAGGAAGGCTGTGCATGCACCGCTTGTATTGCTCGCTTTTCTATTTTGACATCAGGAACTTAAGCAGCTCTTATTTTCTAACAGCAGTTTGCCCTCCTTGTGTAACAGGCTTCATGTCTGTTCCCGTTCCCATTAAAAACAAGGAACATGCATGACAAACATGGTCGTTGTCTCTAGCTGGCTGCGGACAGAGATGGAGAGATTAACAGAGCAATCTACTGACAACAGCAGAAACCAGGACAAGCCCTCACTACAATGTAGCTCATTTTCAGTCCCCAGAATAAATTCCCCTCCCCTCAGCATCGCGGTCCCATTTTCACCTGGTCTGAAGGACAACGGTGGCCCCGCTCCTGCCAGTGCTGAGCCCACCGGCGGGGGGGGCCGGGGGGGGAGCCTGCCGGCAGCATGTGAAAGGCTGAAGGTGCTCAGGGTTTCTTTATTTCTCTAGCCCTGCCTCCCCACCTGGGTCGCATTGAGAGCTGAGCATTGTTGTCCTCCAAAGTGAGCAGTCAACTAATCAAAACTACCTTTCACTTAGTAAGTGAGATCTCATTACTTTCTAAAATGTCCCTTTTTTTTTTCCCTTTGGAAATTAGCTTTGTTTTCTCCTTTTATTCCCACTCCCCCGTATTCCTTTCCTTTTCCTTATATTTTGTTTCATTTCTAATCACTGTTAGTGAGAGAGAAGAAAAAAGTGACAAATGAGAAACACTTCCCAGAAGGTGCGCAGGCATCTCACACAACACTGTGGGAGACAAGTTATTTTCAAACAACGCAAATTAAAATAACTGTAAACTTCAAAAAAATATATTCCCTCTATTTTTCACCAGCTCAGGTAGAAGAGAAAACGGCTTCTCCTGCTTTTCTTGCATTGCTCTGCCCGACACCTGCACAACTTTGCCTCCGTTCCTGCATTTCACCTGAAATTCTAGGAGAAAATGTATTAAACCCAGCAGGAGGTGGAGAAGGAGTGTGAAAAACACGTATCTACCTTGTACCCGGGTTTTCTCCCTCTCTTCTTTGGGATCTTCATGACCGGCAAAGCACCGGCTGGTGCCGAGTAGAGGTTGTGAACGGCCATTTTGATGGGCGCCGGCTGGAGCGGGGGCCGCCCTCGCTTCCTCCCCGCCCTTCTGGGGGACTGCATCTCCCCGGGGGCCCGGCCGGGGGCCAGGCGCGGCGCGA
>NW_009185907.1:43815-69457 GCF_000690835.1 Fulmarus glacialis
AGGGAGGCCCGCCGTCTCCTCCTCCCCGCCATTCTGGGGGACTGCATCTCCCCGGGGGCCAGGCTGGGGGCCAGGCACGGCAAGTGGCTCATCTGCCCCGGGGCTGCCGATCAACCAGAAGGGAGAGAAAGAAAGGAAAAAAAGAAAGCTTTTTATTTATTTTTGATTTTAGGTTTTTCATCCGAACGCAGGGCAATAACACGTTTTCTCATGCTGACATTTTCTCTGTTACCGTTGATCATAAAGCAGCAACAAGTACGCCGCAGATGTGCACTCCTGGGTGGGATTCACCTGACCACAGCTGCCTCTGCTTCTTCAAAGCGAGACAAAACCCTCGTCATGCCCGTTTCTCTCTGCTGACCATGAATACAGTACAGGGAGCTGGCTCAGGTGGCAAGGTCTCTATTGCAGATGTCTAACAGGTGAACCCCACAACGGCCACCTTAACCCTGCAGATAAGCGTGATGAAGGCACGTGATGAGCTTGCACCCACCAGTGCATGCTTTCAGGGAGGTTTGGAGCAGCTGACCTCCTGAGGTTCCCGCCAACCTGATTTTTTCCTGCATTTTGTGGTTCTGCAAATCCTCCCTCACCTCGGAAGTGCTATCAATACCAAAATGGACTTCCCTCCGCTTCATGCACAGCACTCCTGAGCGAGGAGGCAGAACTGGACCATGAGGCTGCCGGCACCAGGTAGCCGCGTTAGAGGAGAATTGCCAAACATTTACTCTCTGCAATTTTATAGCATCTGTTACCGCGCATGTTAGTAGTGGGCTTTTGGATATACTCCATCAAAAGCTGTTATTTCGCCACAACTCCATGCAGCTGATTAAGTTGAGCAGGGGTAATGGAGTGGAATCTGGTCCATTTTCCTCTGTCCAGGTTTTAATAAAGAAAACAAATATACAACCATACACAGAGTACCAAGGGAATATACAGCCTTCTTCACAGCTTCTGGCAAGGGTCACGTGCTAACCACGGTCAATTAAAAAAAAAACAACTGCAGAAATAAATTTTCAAATGTTGGTTTGTCCAGGCATCTGCTTTCCTGCGCGTGGGCAGAATACTAGTCCCGGTCCTGCCTGCGTACATTGCTAGACATAAGGGTCTAAGCAATTCTATGCTTTTATGATAAGCCTTGCGATGGCTGACGTTTTCAATTTCATGCTCCCTCAGGCCAGTGATAATGGAAGACTCCCTGCTCTCCGTTTTTACAGAGCAGACTCATAGCCCTCTCAGCTACAGAGAAAAGCCTAAAGATGTGGTTCAAGAGCATCCTCTAAGCTCAAAAAACATAAAGCAAGTAAAGGTTTGTTTATTACTATAAACAACTACAAATTTTTACAAAATCTACAAACTATAAACTCTACAAATTTCTCACCATGCTTCAAATCTCACAATTTCAGAACCCAGTGTGATCGAACTGATCAGAGCTGACATTGCTGGGAATGAAATCGGGGTTGCTTACCCACATCGTGGGAAGGGTACCACTTGATAGGGGCCTCTGGGTAACAAGTGTCTGCAGCTAGGAGCTTCTCTGCGTCGAAGGCAAATAGGTTTTGCCTAGTTAAAACTTTGTAACTAACTAGCAACTCACTTCTCTGGTCTTATCCAGTCAGTAGTTTACACAGTCTGCTGTGTCTGCAGGATAAGAAAAATAGAGAGCTCCCAGCCCTACCCTTCATTAAATGCATGTATTTGCAATATATTAAAAACTGGGTTTTTTTTAATAACACTAGGGTTATCTGCTGAGTTCAGACAGATCCATTACATATGGCAGGACTTACAGATTGACTATAAAATTTCCAGTCTTCAACATCGGCTGCCTAAAACTCTCATGCAAACACTGAATGTCTAACATCAGATCAGAGCAAACCTGCAGTGCCTAATTTGCCATATTGTCCAGGCTTGCTGTGGTTGCATTCTCCAGGCATGCTCAGCCAGCTCAGGAACCACCTGAAAGCCTGCCATGAGGCTCTGATTTTTTCCAAATAAAAGTCTCGTGTGACTGCAAAGAGTATACTTTCAGGGTTAAAAGCATCAGGCTTGCCACAGCAGGAGTCAAATGGAAAAGCTCTGTCTATCCTGAGCATCACCGCTTTCCTTCTGTCTTCAGCAGTGTGCATTTTCCTCCCCATAGTGCTTTCTGAGGGACACCCTCAGTGCCTCTTCCACCTCCCAAATCAAAACGTCCCCGGGATGTTATGTTACAGGCTGCCTGCGGGCAGGGAGTTCACCAGGGAAGGGAAATGCAAGGATTATACTGGATTTGGCACAAAAACCCACTATGAAAGCCTAGTGCTTCAGGCTTTGCATTTTGGTCTGCTTTAAACAAAGCCTGGCAATGCGAACTTTTGCAGAGGAGCTTGGCAGAGGCCGAGGAAGATGAGCCCAGCCCAGGTTTGCTCCCTACCTGGGGAAGAGCAGTAGTTCCTATGGTGGTGGCCACTGGTGGCCATGAGGCTGTGAGACAGGGGATATGGACCTGCATTGAACACCACGCTGCATTGCCTTTATTGTAGTCTCCTTTGATGGTAAATGTAGCTGGTGGCACCTCAGAAACTCTGAGAGTTAACAGCCCCAGAAACAGAAGAGCTGCTGACGTAGAGCACTTCTTTGACTGAAATGTTGCTTTCTTTTCCAGATGGTAAAGTATTAAACACATGGTGGCCGGGAAACACAATAAATATTAGGAATCACAGTTTTTTTGTCCTCTCTCTCTCTGCTCTCGACACTTGTGACACTGTGTGTTGGCAAAACTCAAGCTCCTTGCCACATGTGCTGACACACGAGACCCAACTGGACTGTGCACAAAATGATCTCAGTGTAACGTATTTGAATTAATACAGCAAAGACAAGAAGTCAACTGCAGTGTACAAGCTGTTGCTATTACTCTTAATTACAAACCCAACCGTGACTTGATTCTCCTTTCTTTTATGCTAAGGGAAATGGAGAGCCCCTTTGGTGGCATTTACTGTGTTACGCTGCTGCAGATCCTGGAAGGCAAGTGTGCTCCCCAGCAGTGGGGGAAGACAGCGGACAAGCAAAAATTGCCTCTGTCTGACAGGGGGTGACAGTATGACCTCCTCTTACAGCCAGGAGAAAGCTCTTGGACAGGCTGGAAAAACACGCAGTCAAATTGAGGGTTGGCCAGAGGGACACAAGGGCTTGTCTGACTGCCCCCCGACAAAGTCAGGGTGTTACCTCGGAAGGACTTTCCTGCGGCAGCTCTGCCCACTGCCACAGCCTGGGCTTGACCCACAGCTCAGCTGCTGGAAAGCTTGGTGACTTCAAGGCAAGTTAAGAGAACTTGATGCAATTTAAGGGCAAATTCAAGGAAGCAAATTACAGGCTACTAACAAAGGCACCCCCTCAGTTCAGAAAATCGCTGTGGTACAAATAGCCCGGGAGAGTATTTTGGGAGGGAAATCAGTATATGTTTGCCCTGTCCTTGTACTGTTCCTAAGCCACTAGCTTTGGACGGCCAAGCATGGCACAGCTTCAGTCTGACCTAGTCTATCACTTTCCTATTCTTAGTATAAAAATAACATCAGGAAACTGCTTTAGATTTATGGCTTCTCATCACTTAATGCAGGGCTAGACACAGGGTAACCTTTCCATACTTGTCTCTCAAACATTGTCATCTGGAAATTTAATTTCCAACCCTGCCTCCACATTGCCCCATCAGATCCCAGAGAGGAGGCAGCAGGGAAACACCTCTCCCCACCCTGACACCCGGGCCAGCACTGCAGGAAGGGTGAAGTCTTGCTCTCTCCGGGCAGCAGAGGTTCTGCCAGGACTTCAGAAGATCCCAAGGAGCACCCTGCACAGCAGCCCGCCCCCGTGGAAGGCCAGGGGTAGAGAGAAAAACATGCCCTAGACCAACACTGGTGACTTGTAGGATGTTTCTAGCAGCCCATCCTTTGCATGTGCATGCCCTACATCATGTGTTGGTGTATATGCCGTATGATTAGCAACACAGCTTACCATGCTGGCAACTACAGCTGGTAGTGGAGGGAGCTACAGTCCGTTTCCTCCCAAGCTGAGTATTTTTGATGGACTGCAAAGATCCATTCTTAATAAAAATAAATGCCTGCAATAAATGCAGCTTTTAACCTGCACTCCAGTAACTGCAAAGGCCGAAGGTAAAAATACCACATTAAATTTTATATCGGTAATTCCAGAGGATGATCATTTAAACTTGGTTTACACCAGGTCTCATGCAAACCTGTGCCTGGACTGGCACAGGGATGGTGCATAGGGAAGGAACAAGCTATTCACGCCTTATGTCAAAGGAAGGTGCAAAAGTACAGTCAAGTAGAAAATGTGCCTGTTTCACATCAGCTGAAGGAGAATGTCCTTCACTCCCAATACAGCCACTGGTCCCGACTGCAGAAGGACTCAGATCCAGGGGTTCCTGCCAGCGCTTGCAGCCCTGCCTCCAACTCGACTCCTGCAGAGCTTCATGACTCCCAGATCTACATACCCAACAGCCGTATGTGGAAAAGATATAAACTTCTTGTAATCTTGTCTGTCTTTCCTTCAGCTGTTGTCAGGAAAGCACATTCTGCGGGGGAATATCACGTTATTAAATGAGAGGGAGGGGATACTTTTCAGCCAGTAACAGGACTATTTTCCCCTCCTTCTCTGTGCACAGCAGGGCAGCCCTTTGACTGTGACTGCTCGGAGATGATGGCCTGCGGAGTAGGTGAGCAAAATGAGAAGCATTGCCTGATCTGGAAGCAGAGCTTTATACCTGCGTGCTCCTCTTGGGTATTATTCAGGGACATGAGGCATTACATATCTCTTCATCATGAATACTAAAGCAGCACCGCATAGTACATGAAAGGTAAGTGTTTAGTGAAGCAGACAGTAGGAATTTTTGCTAATAAAAGTATTAAACCAATATTCTCTGCATATCTGGATGTGATTGCCTAATGACATCATTGCATGTAGAGCACCCATCTCACAATTGCTCAAAGAAAGGTCAGGATAATTTTCAGCCATGGCATGAAGTTCTTCTACAGCGATTTGCAAAGCTCTTCCCTTTCTTGCCTATTCCCTTGAGGATTGAAGTGAGAAGAAGCTGGTTCTCTGAGGGACTCTCTTGCCCATTTTGACCCCAGGTAGAGAATTTCTACATAAAACCCTTGAGACTGTCCAGCCAACAGGATCTGAGTAGAAAGGCCCATTTCCCCAAACCAATCATTAAAGAAGCAAACACCACAAATATCTGTGGTAGCTGTGGGAACCAAGAATAGGATTCACCCCACCTTAATTTCAAACCTCAGTTCATCAGTCACCTCAGTATAGGTGCCTCCAGCCATTTCAGATGGGATCTCTCTTACACCCTGTGTCACATCTGCCAAACTGTCTTGGGCATCTCAGGTCATCTCAGGTGGCACGAGGTGACTATTTTAGGCAACCAGATTTAGTTCTAGGGAAGAATTCAATAATGGATTATGACACCTAAATGCCTACATTTAGACCCTTATACAGAGGTGTCTCTTTTTTTGCTTGATGTCTGACCTCCCATGGTATCAGTGGAGATCCAGCCAATGTGGTTTGGTTGAAGGTGTGCAGTCATTCAGCTGCCCAGACACAGATGTACTTTATGGTGGGCTCAGTGCCTCTAGGATCCACTGACCAGGTGCAATTTGACTATCGTGGGGGCTTTTTTACTTCCTTGTAGACACCTTTATTTAGGTGTCTTAATCCAGAACTAATCCCAGTTGAGTTTGACTTGTCTATTTTAGACCCAATATTAGGATGAGGTTAATGATGTCCTATATATACGTTTGTTCTGTTTATAAAGTGAGCCAAGGAAAACAAGCTCAGATCTAGATATCTACAACGCCCAGGTGAATCCCACCCTTGGCCGTTCATGCCTACCCGCAATGGCCAGTTCTGTCTTGTCCTGTGTTCAGGATATTTCTGGTTAACAGTACATTGCATTGCAGAAGAAATCATTGCTTTTTTGGAAGTGGAAACTCAAGCTTCGCAGGTAAGAAAGACTTGAGATTCCTGGGCTTGTCTCAGACGCCCTGCAGGGTCCCGAGTGAGGAACTTTCTACCCTTTCAGTGTCTCGCTTCTCGCACATGTCCCACAGCATCCCCTCCAGGAGGCAGGAGGAGAACCAGACATGCGAAGTGACTTGCCTGGGGCAAGGCCAGCTGATGGCAGGGTCCAGGCTCCTTCTGCTCCCATCGCCTATGTCCCAACCACTGCCACATGTTGCTTCTCAAGCAAAAGTGGGCAAAATATTTCAGTACCTCTCACTTGGACAAAAGAATGTGTTTCCCTTCTTAGTTCCTAGAGTGGTTGAATTTTGCCAGCTATCTCGTGTTTTAAACATTCTCACAAGCGGTTTAGAAAAGGCTGGAGAAAATACAGACACCTTTTCTTCTGCTTGGAGCCACTGCCAAGGAGACTGATCCTTGGGTATTCAAAAGTATTGGGTATTTGTGAGTACACCCTACACAGAGCAGAGCTACAGCGAAGCCTGTAAGCAGATACAAGGAGGATGGAATGTGGTTTTGTTCTGGGCTGTAAAAACACAGATTTCTAATGAGCTGTAATCTTCTGTTAGAGCTGGTAGCCATATATCATTTTCTCCCTGCAGCACAGCAGAGATTTAACTCTCCTTGCTAGAACTGAAGTAGTAGCAGCATCCCAAACAGCATATACCAGCATCCGTCACTGCGTAGACTCTGTCTACCTTACCCTGGAGCCATCATGTCAGCCAGAGAGACTATGGGAGATGGCAGCACCGGTGAGGGCGAGATGGGCAAGATTTCCTTCAGTGCCGTCATTCTGTGTCTGAGACACGCATGGCAAAAATGTGGTCTGCATTTTTTTAGTCTACTTTCCTGCAGAGTAAGAGTTCATGTATTCACAAACTCGTGCTCTCCTTCACTCCCCTTATGGCTTTTAGACTTGTTTACTCATTTCAAACAGACCTGATGAGGCATGAGAGCAAGGGGTGCAAAGGTTTGCAGGTGTAGTGGAAATGTGTAAAAGATAGAGATGTGAGACCCACATATGTGCTCCCCCAGGTTTGTCCAGCTGTCTTATGAGACATCAAGGATGCGCACAAGTGAAAGCAGAAGACAGAATATAAAAGCTTCAATGCTGAGAAAAGCTCTTATCAGACTTGGCACCCTCTCAGACACCAGAATCAGGCAGTTACAGGGCACAAAACTATAGAAAACCAAGCATCCCTCTCTCCTCTGCTCAGGAAACTACCTGGGGCTATTCTCTTAATTGTTCTGTCCCGTGCTTCCTGGGTACTGAAGGAGGTGCAGCAGCCAGTCTGGGCATGGCTGGCACACTGCTGCTTGGCTATTTGCATCTTGGGAAATAGCACATTTATCTTTGCAGACAGTTTCAGTCCTTTTTGCCTGCACGTCTACAGCTGCAAAATGTGCTGAAGGTTACACTGCAATAGCAATTGCATGTTACTTTATTAAATAGTTTGCCAGAGGATCCAAATCAAACTGAGTTCAAACAAGAAAACATCTTTTTACTCTTGCAAATGTGTCCTAGTGCATCAGAAACCCAGCAACATTTCTGCCAGGGGTGCTTTGCTGGCTGCTCCCCCCTTCAGAAGGGGCCCTGCAGCTGCTGAGAGCAGGTCCTGCAGAGCTGTGTTTGGTATTTTCACAGTCACTGTGTTGGGGTGGGAAAGGACCAGGCATAATGCAAGCAGCGTCCGGTGCTGTACCCTGCCCTCTCCTCCCTCTCATGGTCTGGGTGCCTTAATGAAGGGGCCAGGAGCTGGTAAGAAACAGCACAGGTTTCTTCAAAATCCAGAAAAAAAGTATTGATGGTGTTTGCTCCTTTCCTTGTTACTAAGAGCAAAAGAAAGAAAAAATGGTTCCCGGTGTCACCTTACAGCCTGATTATTTTTTTTTAAGTGAAATTCAGCAGCAGTGAGAGTGCTGTCCTTGAGGAGGTGTTCTTTTGAAGGATAGCACCCTGGTGACAGCAGGTAGAGCAGTAGCTGTGTGCCCCCTCTCACTCAGGTTTGCTTAATGAGCCAGAAGAACTTGAAAACCCTGGCGAGAATGGGACCCCCAGGAGCAGCCGAGGCCAGCCTCGCCTCCTGATCTTACCTTTCTTCATTTGGCCTGACGTTTTTGTTGCAGATGAGTAGCCTGTGGCGGGGAATGGAGGAAATGAAACTTTATGGAGAGCGAGCAAGCACGGGCAGATCACCAAAGGAAAGATATGAAAAATGGATGCGATGAGGCCACGTGAGTGGCAAGGGTCGCTCTGCTGAGGTGGTCAAGCCAAATGTGTGCAAAAAAGGAAGAAAACAAAGGCAACTCACTCCTTCTCTTATGTGAAAGAAACATGCAGCTAGTAGCACCATTTCTGATATTGCAGAGAAACAAGAAGAAAAACAGTGCCTGGACTCAGTCTCCCACCTCGACGAGCTGCAGGAGAGGGTGGAGTTCCTCTTGCAGGTCTTCATCTCAGACTGTGGTTTACCATTTGCAAGACAACGTCCAAGCAAAACAACTTGAGTCCCTCCCCTCATTACCCTGAGGCCTCCCGCCTCAGCATCTGGGTATCTAGAGGTGCCATTTCAGTTTGCTAAAAAGAGCCTCTTAAAATCCCCTGTCCTGAAATCCTGAGGGTGGTAAAATGTAGTGGACGGCTGGTGGAGCAGTCCAGGAGCTGTGCAAAACTCCCTCTGCAAGCTCAGAGGGACAGGATGGAGAGCTGAGGCCGAGAGCTGACTATTACAAGTTTGGTATTTATTATACAAGTAGTGACTCCTGCAGACTTGCAATCTCAGGATTGCTGTTTGACAGTCCTTCTTATCAGCCTACCTCCACTTCATCTCCTCACCTTCCCCACCTCATCTGAGAGTATCATAATCGGCGCTGACAGGCTGCAAAGTTTCCGAAGGAGGTAGGTCCTCTCCCCCGTTGCCTCCGCAGGCTGTTACATTCCAAGCAACCTGACGGAACGCTGCATCATCCTGCACCAGCATCCCTCTGGCTGTAGGGAGGTGTAATGGAGGCTGCTACCTTTCCAGGCTGCTATCAGCTGAAGATACATCCCACGGGCCCTCCACCTGCTTCCCCGCTGCCCTGCCTCTGGCCATCTGCAATTCGGGACCAAGTGACTTTTCCAGTGACTGGGAGGACTGTAATGCAGAGCTCTTTTCTCCCTGAACTACCAGACGTGATTTCCAACACCAAGATACTCCAGCCTCAGTTTCCCCAGCTCAAACCCCAAATGCTGGAGATGCAAAGATGCCCAAAATGTCTGTTATTAATTAATTAGATGACACTGGAACAAATCTTTCTCTAAGTACATGAATGTTTGTAGCCCTGATAGGGCTTCAGCCTGTAAAACTGAGGTTGTGATTCTGAATCAGCAATTAAATTTAAATTGGGCTTAGTATTGTAGCAGATCCTGTTTCACATATTCAGCCAAGCAGTTGCTAGTTGAGACGCCCTTGTTTCTGACCACACACTTTGCCAGTGTAATTTCCAGAAGTCCCCTCCTGCCATTAGCTTTGTTACCAGGGAACTTGCACGGTTAACAAGCTAACCCTCCTTGAACTACAGGCACACAAAGCAATATCTTATTTATCTACAACCTTCAGACCAGCAAAGAAAGCACCAACTTCTCTTTTGAATGCAGTTACTTTCTTTCTCATCTTCTGTGTCTCGCGCAGAAGCCAGATGCTTTCACCGCCCACAAGCCACGGATCCTTTCTTCTCTTTCTTAAATTTTCAGGGGCAAAGATTTGGAACAAATGAATGTGAAATGAGCAACATTTATATTATGGCCATTTCAGTTCTCCAGCTGAGTCTGTAATTGGCAGATACTCATATTTTTTCCCTCTCGCTTGTCTGGCAGTACTCTGGCCTCTTCTTTTATAAGTGCTTGCTTTTTCCCCTCCCCCCACCAGTTTTCTATAGTTTTTACATTTATGGGAACATCTTCAACCTATGTCTGCCATAAACAGATAAGCCTCACAAAGCTGCTAGCTCACTTCAAAGAAGGAGCCAAATACCTAGATAATTTCCCTAAACTGCTTCCAATATTTTCTTGAACCAGCTATACATTGCCCCTCCTGCAGGAAAAAAAGTTTTACATTTATCTGTAGCAGGAAGAAGGAACAGGGACCTAACTCAGAGAAGGTCAATGTATTCAAGTCAGATGGTGGGAGATGATAGGCAGGGAGAAGAGGCAATGTCCCCATACTTCTTATTTTTCTAGCTCCTACTTGCCCTCTCACCACACAGAATCCCTCTCAGGTGTATTTGGGACAGGACAAGTTGAGGAGGGATTTTGTACACATTTCTACGGAGGTAATGGAGGGGAATAAATAGAAATAGGCAGTGGAGAGAAAGTCTCACCAATGTCATACCAACCAGCAGATGTGCAAGGATTTGGGATAGTTATCTCAGCTTGCCCGGTGCACACTGCAATGAAAGATGGCTGGAAATTTTTGGAAACCACAATGTATAAAAATTCTTTTTTAAATGAACATTTTGCAGTAAAGAGGAAGGTGCAACAAAACTTTTTTTGGAAACATTTCCTTGCATCAGGATGGAAGGGCTGGAAAGCAGCAAAAGATGCAGACTCACCCCAGACCCACTCACCCCCTGCCTGGGCACTCCCCAGCATGAAACTCCAGTCCCCATCACACTCAGGATCAAGCAGGATTCTCTCTAACTACAGCTATATTATTAAATAAAAAAGGAGCAGAACTAATGCCTATCTCCAGGGCTTGGGGGCACATCGGAGCTTGCATCCACGTGGCTAAGGTTGGCCCCTGAGCTGCAGATTTGTTTTGGGAGAGTTGAATGGAGAAGCCTGGATGAGAGCCAGGGAGGGTGCTAATATTAAGCAGAGTGGAGAAGGTTGAGAGCTCTCCCTCTTTTCTATTTATGAAAGGGGGTGCTCTGTTATGAGGAGATGGCCCCTCGGTGGCAGACTGTTACCTAATGTGAAGTCCTAGCTTCTCATCGTCTGCTGTCACAGCTCTCCCATGTTGTGTGTATTCCTCACAGGGCAACTCCATCCCAACCTCACACACTGCATATGAGGGCACTGGCTCAGTGACTTTCTCCCATGCACATTGAAATGACTGTGATTTAAACCCAGCACGGGATGAGAAAGAACTTTCCACCCCCAAAACGCTGTCAAGACACCGATCTGCTTCCCACCAACCCTGCCGACAGTGCCCCAGCCTTTCTGCAACGCCTGCCGTGCTGGGGCCAACGTGGGCTGCACGACCTGGGCTGATCCCTGAAAGCATCTGGAATTAGCAGAAAGAGTCACTAGCACAGAAACTAGAGTCAAGTTGAAAAACTCCCTGCCTTCCCCAGATCCAGTGGACCTCCAGAGGTGTAATAAGAAATAAGAGTGAACTTTATAGCGGAAAAGAGAAAATTGTCATGATCAGCAGCTTGAGGTGGTCTAGATGGTTTTTGCTGGCATTTGTTGCCTCCTGTGCTACTCTAGTCGTTTCATTATGGCTTACATACTATCATCCTCAATGACTTTGCCATGTAAATACATTATTAACACAGAGACAGCTCCTGTCCTGGGTACAACCCCCATCATTCCCTACCTTTCTTTAGCCCACAATATGAAATAAAACTTCTGTGCTTCTTTCCTTGTCAAATTCTGTCTACGGAATGAAGTCACCAGGGCTAACGTGCCTACTTTGGAAAAAGAGGTGGGACACTCCCCTTTCCCATTAAAATGTGCTGTACAGACAGTCTGGGCACTGAAGAAGCATTCCACTACTTCTCCTATCCCATGCAAATGATATCCCAGCAGCATGCTGGGGACCCCCGGGGGGCTCGGCAGCCGAGTCCGGTCCCCCTGCTCCTGCGCTGCCCCATGCTTTGCCTCCTTTTCTGTCACCAGTAATATCCAGCCACTGACTCCGGGATGATTTCTCCCCAACACCAACACCAACACACTTGGCTGGATCGTGCATACCAGCTGATATGCCTACCACAGATATCTGTCCCAGGAAAAAAATTAACCCCCTAAATCTGAAGAAGCGATATTACAAAAGTCAATAGGGAAATATCTTTTCTTAGACAGAGGGCAGGAATTTCACACATTTCTCACATAAAGTTATCTTTATTCCTTAGGGACCTGCTGCACTTTTATATTACATTTTGAGAAATAATACTTATAAAAGATTCATCCTTTTCTGGCATAAACTGGAGAAGCTCTTCTGTTTCTGTCTTTAGAGACTTCAGGGACCACAGCTTCTGAAGATGTTCAAAGCTTTCACTTCCACACACAGGAGATATGTTCATACTCAAACCACATTTTAACATTGTAATTGGATGGCATAAATAAAAGGATATTCATTTAATCACTAAGTTCAGGAACAAGAAAATCCCATGCATCACTTGCTAGAGTCTGCTGTGTTACCCAGGACTGCTTGGGAACCCCACTGCCACCACTTCCCAGTTCAGAAGAACAACTCTGCTGCCTGAGTGACCGCTGGGCAGGCTGGAAGAGGTTGGTGACAGTGTTTCAGGCCATCAGCTGTGATTTTGCCCTGGTGCACCCCTCTTTGGGAAGGCGAGCTCTGGCCGCTCGCAGGCTAGCTGTCTGCATGGACGCTGAGTCTGTCTTTGGGGAGGCTGCAGGTGGCTCTCAAGATGCAGAGCGGACACATCTGGATTAAAAACATGCTGGGAAACTGCAAAATATCCTGGGCCTAGGACTGAAATGTGGGAACACCATGTGGCAAGTTAGCAAGGTGTGACTCACTGTGACTGGGGAGCAAAGCTTTGCTAACCGGGGCTGGTTACTAAAGAGTACAGCACACGAGAGTAAAGTTTGCCCCCATTTGATTATATCTGTAATTAATTTTCTAAATAAACATATAACCTTCACTTTTCAGAGCTGTTTTGATCCATTTCCCCCTCCAACAAACCACCATTTCCTGTTTTCTAGATGATTTTTACATTGTGTTTGGCAACAACCCTGTTTTCATCATCTAGAAATTCAATGCTCAGAACAAAACTACTCCAGCTGGCTTGTGTGTCATCCATCGTCTACATACCTTGGGCAACAGATTTCGCAAAATTGTACTGATTAAATGTCTGCTTTCACTGTTCTTTAAAAAAACACATCCCAGATGAAAGGTCCCATTGAATGAATTTTCAGTTGGTTTGTGCTTGCAGGTGCCAGTCAGTAGAAGGCACACTTCCAAACCAGCTCCAAGGGCAACTAACGGAAAGCTTTCAGGTGCGTTATGGAAACTATATACAAAGTTCAGCCCCTATATAATTCCAACACTAATTGTGAGAGCAACACAGAGCACTAGCAGAAGGCATATGCGCTATTGCAGTCCAGCTTTAGCCTCCAGAGCAGCGCTCTGTGGGACCACAGAAGAGCTCATATTGCACACTCACCCCCTGCACACGGTGATTTTTTTCCCCATAATGCATTGAATTGTTTAATGGTTCTCAAGACATCATTATTTTCATTTTTTTCTATGTCTGTATCATAAAATTGGCAAGATGTGTCCAGCACAGAATGACTTCTACTCCTGGCTACATTTCTTCTAACTAATTGGGACAAAAATTCGAGTAGCAAAGACAACTCATCACAGATCTGAGGAAATACCTGGGGCTGCCGAGGGAGAAGTGTCTCCATGCACAGACTGAGGCACACAGCAGCTCTGAGCTACCAACAGCCACTCACTGTGTCATATTCTGATTTAGCACGGAGGTTTTCATGCTTGGCAGCGGGGCCTCCAGGAGCTGCTCAGTGTCTGACGACTGTCCCAGTACGTGAATCCCTAGAGAAGCAACGCACAGTCCCGACCGGTGGCACCTGATTTCCCCCAGGCGCTGAGTGAGAAGCACACAGGGTGCCTGTGCAAGCCCTGGTCAGATGGGTTGGTCTACTCTGCTCCCCCATCCCACAAATCTCCCTAAACCAGAAGCTTTCATAAGCACCTCCACATCCTGGGCACGTCTCTCCCCTGCAGAATAATTTCAAAATTATTCAATAAAATGTTTCGGCTTTTAATCCCTTTCTTCTGCCAGTGAGAACGCACAAGTGATTATGAGACAGATAAAATATCTGCAGGACATAGTTCATTCTGCCTGCCCCTGCATAGGGGATGGGGACGTTGAACGGAGGTAAGTCATCCTTCCTTTGGTTTGTGTGTGTGTGACCACGTCGCTCAGGGACATGTTATAAGCTCTTTGGGGCAGTACAGTGTTTGAGACAATTAGTATGTATCTCTTCATGAAATCTCTGTGAAATTGCAAAGGAAAGAAAACAGCAGATTGAAATGCTGCTTGTATCATCTCCTTTGAAAATCCAAGGCAGTCTCTAAATGCCAGTGAATCAGGTGTGTTTAAGACAGATATAGTAGGACAGGGAAAGTGCCCCAATGCAAATTCCAGCCTCTGCATCCTAAAGCCCGAAGTCAGATTTACTCTCTTGTGTTGTAATTCATACGGGACCCAACACCATCAATGTCATCGTTACGCCCCAAATTCTTTGTCTGAAGCCATTTTCTCCATGTGGCATTTATACTATTTTTCCCCCCAAGCTTTCTTAGCTCCTGTATCATCTCTGAGAACAGATGATTTTAACATACTTCATTCAGAGATATCTTCCCCGCTTGCAAGGAGCCTGCAAGGGGCTGTGGCACGGTGCCATCCACATCTCATGATGAATGGAACCTCCTGAATACCTGGAGGGATTTCAGACTTTATTTATTTCATTTTCCTTCCGCTTTCCTCTAATTTTGTGTTCCTTTATGGAGCACGCTCTCCTGGCCTTCCCAGCACATCATTTCTCTCCCGATGCTTTAACACCCCTATGCTGACCTGCCTGAGCCCTTTCTAGCAATCACCAGGCAGCAGGACCATAGTGTCAAGCTTTTCACTGCCCCAAAATTAGCAAAAGAAACTGGCACATTGACTATGACTGTAGGCAAATGTGACCTTTTCAGAGGCTGACTTTATTTATTTATTCTGTTGCCACTTATTTCTCTGTTGGCAAAAAAAAAAAAAATCATAAAAAAGTAGTGCACTGTCTCCCAGACTTACTAACAATAATCATTAAAATATCTCTGACTAGCAACACTTCTTAATCGAACAGTAATTAAGGCTGCAGTCGCAGCCTGGGACGCAGGCTGAGCACATGGCAAGACCATCATTTCCAGTTCCAGCTCCTCTGCACTTTCACTTAGCTGTGAAAATACAACCAACCATCAGGCAACTGGGACGGGCAAACCAGTCACCTGAATGGAAACAGCAGTGCGGTTCAAGAAAAATTTGCAGTTTTCATCTTTTAACCGTATCAGCAAGAGAGAAGGCAATGAAATGTGGTTAAAGGCAGGATTTTGAAATGTTCAAATGAGCAAAGAAACATTGCTGCATGGTCTGTCGCTCCCTCTCGCTCCCTCTCTTTTTGAGGGATTATTTGTGGGCCTGGAGGAAACCCTTCCCCGGGACAAATACTGCCTCACAGGGCACGGCCCATCCCCGCAGTGGCCGGTGCCCGTGGGGGACTCCACAGCACTGTGCCAGACGCGAGTGCCCCCGCGGTTTTACATGTACCCATGTGCTGGCACTGATGGTAGAAATAACTCAGGGGCAAGCACGGCCCTATTCGCCTTTGGACCTGTGTATCACATGTTTCTATAATCTCACATGATGTATGGGAAAAGCAGCTAGTCTGATGTCCTAAAGCACACAGGTGGGCACCCAAGGCAATTTTTGCCTGCTCTAGTGAGCTCTTTGGTCCCAGGGGACGTTACCCTCGGTGCAGCCTCCTGTGGCCGGCCACCACCGGCCACGCTCGCTGAGCCATGCCCCAAGTCTCCATGGGCACACAAGAGGGGCTGGAGCCTCACATCTTTCCCCTCCTGGTTCCCTACCTGCTCTGAAGCTTTCACCCAGGCAGGACGATGGGCTCCTGTGTGCTCACCCCCTCCTGTATATGCCTATGCATGAGACCTCTGTATCTACAGAGCTAAATATTAATGAGTTTGGGAGAACTCCCCAGCTTCCAAATTAATTAGAATAAATCACCCACCAGAAGCCTTGATAAGTCCTGCTCTCCCCATTTCGCAGAGGAGGATGTTCCTGCGTGCCTCCCTCCAGACCGCACACCCCGACCACCCTTCATTTTCTCCTTGGCATGGGTCAGCCTCCTGCCTACCCGGGTAACTAAACACCTGCATCAGCCCTTCCCTGGACGGACCCTCTTGCTGCACGCAATCTAAGCTGCCGGAGAGACAAAAGCCCTGCCATGAGGTTAATGGTAGCTCATCTGAGCAGATCTTTCTTTTCGGCAATGACAAGTAATTGAGTTTCTTTGCCGGCTCAGTGTCAGTCCCTGTTGTCAACAAAGATTGCCACTGCTAAGTGTGTAAAAATAATGGGTAAGGATAAAAGATCAATCATAATTTTTGCAATATTGTCTCCCAGTTTAATAACCTCATTTAATTAGAAATTGTAGGTAGCAACCATGGCAGGTAAATTTAATAGAAGTTGTGAAACACCTGAGATTGCAGGAATTTTTAATATTCTTTAATATTCTTGTTAATAAAAATGCGTCTGAAGTTGAAGGTTTGTCCCAGGAGTCTCCTCCCATACCGCACAGCTCAAAACCAACCATCCCAGAGGACTGGCACAGGCCACAAGTGCACCTTCGTGCCTGCTGCAGGGTGCCCTGAGTGCTCGTGTAGCGAACGCACAGGCCTGCGGCCATGCAGGATGGGGCGAGACGTGACTACCTACTCGACCAAGCTGCATGGCGAAAACACCCCGGTGCCTAAGCGCCTCATGGCAGCAAGGCTGCATTCTTGCTGGTGTAAGTTTTCTCAGCTGGATCTGGGATGAAGGACGATTTTGCTGCCCAGCCCTGAGTCCAGGGTGAGGGGTGCTGGGTACCCCACCAGGCTGGCGAGGACATGAGGCTGCCTAATGTAATGCCAGGTAATGAGTTCATCTCCAGCATCAGATGGGGATTTGGAGCGATAGTTGCAGCTGCAAGCTGAAGCAAGCTGAAATAGTAACATTGTGATCAGTCCCATTAGCCTAATTACTTGATTTTTTGTTTCAGAGTAAATTTACCTTCATCTAGTCATCTGTAAAGAACAGAAGAGCTACGTTTTCTGCTTTTTCTTTAGCATCACCCAAAAAGCCCAAAAAGGGAAGGATATTTGCACAGGCCCAACCTCAGTGGCCTAGTACAACTATAGCAATACCACGAGGAACAAAACACATTAATGTGCATCCAATAAATGCAGTCAGGGAAAAAGCAACACATAATAAATATCCCTGGACTATTAGACCTGGGCGGTGCCTCCTGAGCAGCAGGGCAGCAGTGCCACGTGCACCCATGCAAGAGTCAAGATGCCCCCAGAGCTTGTCCTCTTAACCATGAGGTTTTCGTTGTTCACCTGCCTGGCTTCTGTCTCCTCTGGCCGATAGGAAAAAGAAGATGCTCAGCACTGCACAGGCCTTTGTGGCTGAGCGGGGAGGGCTGGCGAGGAGGACAGCACGGACAGAAAGCTGGAAGCATCTTTTTCAGCTCATTGCTCTTGCACAACCAAGACAGCCAAGGGGACAGCAACTGCAGCTGAGGTTTGGCCACCCACTCCCAGTCCCAGCCCTCGCCGGCAAGCCAGGAACGGGGCTTCCCACCCTGGTCCCGGGGCAATACATGCACCTATGCTAATGGAGCAGAGGTCCACAGGAGGCGAGGGAGGGAGAGGGTCCAGGGAGTTGGAGAAAGGGCAAGTTCGGATTAAAACACACCTCTGAGAAACAGCACAGATCCACCTCACCGGGACTTGTGGATTTTCAGTTTCAGCTCCATGGGGTCTTTTTAACGTTCACTGTGAAAATTGGCCAAAGCCACCGCACTTCACCTTGATGTTGCTGTGAAGCCAGAGAGAAGCCCTGGTTCCCAGCCCAAAATCAAATACATGATTACAAATAAGTAAAGCAAATAGCTGCTCCGCTCAGCTCAGCCCAGCCACCCTGGGGAGCAGGCAGGGCTGAGCTGCAGGTCGGTAACAAAAAGGCTCTCATCCCAGGGCAGGCTGAGGGCACCCAGCTTCAGCCTTCACCACGTACCCTTCCTGCCCTGCTTGTGCAAAGGGTTTTGAGCTGAGCCGAGGGTGCAGCAGAACTTGCAACCCCAGGCACAGCGCTGCCCTTCACCCAGACGGGAAAGGGGAAAAACAGACATGCAGAGAGGGAGAGCAAAGGTGGTTTCTCCCTGGAGCACACCTTGCCCACGCCTGCAGCCTCCACAGCGGGGCAGAGCCAGTCCAGGAGCCCCTGGGGGCTCCAGGCAGCCGGCAGCAAAGCTCCCAGTGTTGCAGGGGGGACATCCTTTTTTTGGGAAGGGAGAAGTAGTACACCACATGCATAGGTAGAGCCCAGCCATGCTGCTCGCCAACCTGTACGAATGTGGCCTCCCAGGTGAGAGAGTAAATGGCAGGACAACCAAGAATGACAAAACCAGCAGAGTCACTGCAACCCCTCCTGAAAGGCAGTGGCATCAGGGCACGCAGCAGGGCCTTTGGGTGGGAAACGGGGAACGCCTTACCCAACGGCGAGCTTACAAAGGATGGAGAAACCCATCTTCTCCCAGCTCTTGCATCCCACCCAGCAGAGCCGCCCCCGCTCCCACATGGGACGTTGGTTCAGCAAGGGCTCAACCCTGCAAAACTTTTCTCCCCTGTGTCCCACTGAAGCCTGAGGGACTGCAGGCACCTCCAAGTGTGTGCCAGCTCAGATGTGATACAACACCCTAAAAGGAAATGCTCCTTCCCGCATTTTAAGGAAAACTGATTGAGTATCAGCACCAGAGCGGTGTTTCAGATTGCTAAGCATCCTCTTGAATGACTAAACGGCAGTGAGTAATATGTATTTACATACATTATGGCCTATTCCTCCATTGGAAGGTGATTTGTGTAGATAACTTTCATTAATGTTAAAGGAAGTCATTCACATAAATCCTCGGCACATTAATGGCTGACTAGCCTCCTCTGTGTAGTATTTCGTGTTGCTGCATTTAGCAAGCGCAATATAAACGTGGCCGACTTAATATGCAAATAAATTCAAGTATTTACTGAGCCATAAGAGACAGTTACTAGGCACATCTCTCATTCATCGTTTATAGGGAAATAGATGGAGGCTGCCAGATGAAATCGGGAGATAAATGCTATAAACCTTTTTTTAAGGCAGCAGGGGAAAGGGTACTGAGTCTCCACATATACATAAATAATGATTATAAACAGTTTCTTGAAGACATCCTCTCTTCTATTTATTTTTACTCTGTGTTTACTACACAGCTGCACTGAACCTCTATTTGTTGCATTGCTGTTCCCTCCTGGTGACACTGGAGTCCCTCCTGTCCCCCGGGGACAGAGCAGGGCCATGCACCGTCCCCGCTCGCTCACCGCTTCCTCGGCAGCTGCCCAAGCTGCAGGAAGGGAACACGCTCGCCTTGAAAAGATGGGCCACCCGCTGCAACTCCCTCTTTTCCTGGCACCAAAATGTGAGCCCTTCCTTTAACAGCACCTGGTGCAGGGAAGGGGAGGGAGACCTTTTGCGCCATTTCTTCTCATGGATGAGAAGCTCTCTTGAGAAGCTGCACTGGGCATTTGCAAAACAAGAGCCCTCACCAGGTCTGCGCTTTTCCGAGGCAGAGGAAAGACATCTTCTATGGTAAACCGATCTTAAAAATGCGTCAGATATGGTATTACTGTCCTGGTATGGTATTACAGATATGGTATTACTGAAGTCCTCCTTCAGTTCCCTGTGTAAGATTTTTAAGATGCCGTGCCAAATGGATGTGTCCTCCACAAGACGAGTCCTCCACAAGACATTTCCTCCTAGTGGTAATAAATTAAGTAACACTGGTTCATTTGTTTATTCTTTCAGATGGAAAACAAGGAAAAATTCTCTCTCTCTGTTGCACAGTTCAATAGGGTGCTTCCTATGCACATACATCCTCATGGAAATATGCAGATACGTACATTAAAAGTTCTTATCTACCATTAGACTCCACAGCACTCTGCTGGGCTGCATCCCTGTTGAATGCTGTGGGGCTTTTCCATAGGAGTCACCAACAAACCCCTGAGGTCTTTCCAGCATCCCTGTGTCAGCTCTGGGCTGGTGCGTCTGTCCAAGCTTGAGGGACCAGCAGTGAGGGCGTGCAGGCATCTCCCTGCAGAGCCAGGTGCGAGCCGAGGCGGAGCGGCCAGCACCGTGCTTGCCTGGCTGCCTGGCAGGACAGCCCGGCATGGCCAGGCGCAGCAGCAGCTCAGCCCCAAACAAAAATGATAGCAGAGACAAAAAATACCAAGCAATCTCTGTCCTTAATGGGGAATCCCCTCTTGTAATGTTGCCCTTGGGGTTTGTCCTCAGCTAAGACCCCAGAGCTCCCGTTTCCCCTGTTCAGTGACTACCTCTCCTTTCAAAATCTCTTCTGTCCGAGTACTGCCTCTGGCCAGGTTTGAAGCCCCTCCCGAATCTTTGCTCTCTCCCCCGAGACACGTTTCTCTCCCCGCAGTCCCCGCAGGTGCAGATGGCTGCAAACCTCCCATGTATACTTTGGAAATTAGATCATTTTATACACTGACTCTACAAAACAGAGCCCCCACTCCAAACCTGCTTGCGCCCGTCCCAGCATTGCTGTGCCCCTCCGCTGCCTCCCTGGGAGAGCCTCCACCGCCCCTTGCAGGGTGCAGTGCCGGCCTCACGGCTCAGGTGTGCCCACTCTGCCCAAATCTGGGCCGCACTGTGGGGCCAGGGAGCAGCAGGAGGCACTCGGGGAGCAGGAGGGCACCTGAGAGACTGATTTTGTGGCAAGGGGACAGGAGACACCCAGCAAATGGGACCAGTGGCGGTCCCTCACTCCCGCCTTTCCTCTTTCCTGCCTTGATAGACTTGCAGCGTTTGAGTGACACCTTCCCTCTGACCGTGAGTTTCTAGAGTGCCTAAACATTTGCTGGAGCCTCTCAGGATGACAATGACCATAATTCTCAATAAATCTGCCTGTATCACAAGACAAGGTCTTGGGTTAAAAACTTCCCTGTCTGTGGGGTCCTCCCTGGCAGGCGGGTGGGAAGAAATCATTGGGGGCCAATGCTGCTTAGAGGCTTTCAGGTCACCAAGGACTTCTCCTGCGTTACGGGGACGTGGCAGCTTCCTCCTGCTCGCGGGAGGGGGCTAACGCACACCGCCACCGGCAGCCCCCCACACAGGCAGCTGCCTTCAAGCCAGGCTGCTCAGCTCAGAGACGTCTCAGGGCGGCATCTTCCTCTGGCAAGCTTTTTGGGAGGACTTTCCTTGGACATGCTCATTGCAGCCCACAGGTAGCCCCGTCGGCTGTGGGGAAACTGGCTTTTGGGAGTCTGCCCTGCAAGGCTTGGGGTGTGGGGGTGGCGTGTCCTCACCTGCCATTAAATCTAAATCAGTTTTGAAAGCAAAAGCACTGACAATTAGCTTCTGTATTGAAACCACAGGTGCATGACACCTGCAGGAAGATGGAGTGAAAGCCCACCTCCCACCAAGTAAAACACGCCACATTTTGTGGTACCTCCTTCACACCGTTGACACACAAGCGGAAGTGTGGAGAGATGGAGGCAAGCATCAGGAAAAGGTATTTACACAACAGAGAGATAGGGCAGCTCTTGGGAGTCCGATCCCTCAGCAAAAGGCACGTGCACAGGTGCTGCTCACGTCCAAGGAGCACGTCAAAGAGAAATATAGCTGATTTTTTACAGATTACTTGTGCTGCTTGAGATCACAGAGGGTGTTGTGAGGAATCGCCTATCGCTGCATGTGCTGCAGGATCAACCCTTTGCAGCTCTCCCTGGGAAAGCAAGGCTTGCACAGGTGCTAGCAGAGCTCCAGCAGCTGAACTGCCGCTGCTCCCCTGCACCCTGTGCCGAGGTGGGAGCTGGCGTACGGAGACAGGCACCGCTTCGGGTTCCAGATGTGGAGAAAAGTGCCAGTTCCAGATGTGGAGAAAAGCATGGCTTTACCGGCATGCATTTGGGGTAGAGCTGCAGGCGGCCTTAGCCAGCCATCCATCTCCCAAGCTGGGACCCGGGAGCTGCAGCCTGGTGGCAGGAAGGTGGGCAGTGCCTGCACGCCAGGGCAGGGTTAATGGAGGAGCGAGACTTTGGGCTTTCCCCTGCCCTGCGCCGAGTGCAGCCCCCTTCCCTCCTGCCCCCAGCCGCAGCAGAGCTGCGTGGGCACCCAGGGTCTGTGTGGCCACGATGCAGGTGGGAGCAGACCCTCTGCGAGGAGTACGGTAACCAAAGCACCGAGAGCAACTTAGGGCGCAACCCTGAATGCTCAATTTCAGTCACACCTGTTGTAAATCAAGAAAATGCCAGGGAATACTCCTGGGAGTCCCACATATACAAATATTCGAAGCAACAAGGGCAACAGCTGGCCCCTGCGAAAGCTTTTGTCGATCTGACATTTCGAATGCCGAGCATTCATGCACGTGCCAGGTAAGAGGAGCAGGAAAGCAGAGGCGTATTCCTGGCCCCGCTGCCGACCGGGGACAGAAAGGAAACCCCGTCCTTTGCATCCCACACCCGAACTGAACGGAGCAACAAACTCAAACAGGTGGAGAGCGAAAGGCTAGCATTTATAGCACCATTTCTCCTGTACGATGAGAATCACCTTTAAAGATGGGGTCAAGATAAACTGCAGGGCAACAGCAAACCGTTCAGTTCAAGAGGAATTATTCATCCTTCAGCGGAACATAATTACACATCCAGACTCTCTCTGGGCAATTCTTTATTCGGGCCAAATTTACACTAGTTCCTAAAGGGAGCAGTCAATCTTAATGAATGACTTACAGTTTCATCATCTTTATAAGGCTTTATTAAAAAAAAGGATATCAGAAGTTTAGATCTTTAATTAGTAAATTTTAACCCCATCTTCACTGCACATCACCTTTTCTTTTGTCAATTCCTTTATTCTCATCAATAGGGAAACTTGGTGCAAAGATGCTAGCTTAGATTATAAATTATTTTCAATTTTATTAGTCAATAGCAAATTTAGCCAGTACCTTTAATGCACCCATATATCATGATTCTGTTTGGCAGAGCAGTTTGTGTAATTCCCGACACATGATTTTGAATGAGGGGTTTTTTAATATATAGCAAAATAAAGAGAAAATTTTGCTTCCTTTGCACAGGAAACCGATTCCTCATGAGGCAACTTGTTACAGCAGAATTAATACACGTAATTCATTTTTCCCTTTAAGGTAAGAATATTTTTCTTTGCATAAGTAAACCAATTATTGTTCATTCTCACTGCGGGGAGCCCAGTGGTGACCATCACCTGTTAAACACTGTAGCTGCTCTTAATGGTCAGCTGGAGAACCCAGCTGGGAGTGTTTTATGTAAATAAAGCTGACTCCTCCTTTGCACCATTTTAAAGCTGTAGGGAGAGGCGTAGAGCTGGATTTTAGGGAATTAAGGTCTTTTTTCTCATCGTTACGTTTTTCTTTTAAAAAACACCATGATGCCATTGAGTATACTTTATGAAAGTGAACTAAATCCCCTTGAAGATAACAGGGCTTTGCTGACATCAGTGTTATCAAATACAAATATTTTGCTTCATTCAATTTTTAGCAGAAATCATTGCTGTCTTACTCTCACCAATTATTTCCTGAAGGTCTTCCTTACCCGAACCATCCTTTTATGCCTTGCATTTCTTTGCCAGGATTGTATGGGTTCTGTGCTGTTTGCAAGAGGGGAGCGTGCCTTGGTTTCTAGTTTGAAGTACCCTGGATGTCTTCAAACTAATACTAGGAATATTGGCTAGCCTTAGTGACGTGAGTTCAATCTGCAGCAGGAAAGGAGCCCCTGGGTACCTCTGGTCAGAGCCCAGCGAGAAGTGGTGATGCTGGGGAATTGGCTAAATCATCCCCTTTTCTACTGCGGGGCTCGGGTCAGCTCCCGCCAGAGCTGGGTGCTGGGGGAGCCTGTGAGGGTGCTGCAGGTCCCAGCATGGCCAGGGATGAGGAGGATGGACGCGTCCCCACCGAGGGCAGCCTGCGTCCCAGCAGCGAGCCCTTCGCTCGCCTGCCTCGTCCCAGCGGGGCTGGGTGAGGGAGCGGGCAGGAGCCCAGCTGGCAGGGCTTGCCTGTCTCCTGTTCCCAGGCTGTGAACAGCCAACAGTCCCACACTGCGCTCCCTCGCTTCACCCTACAACCTGTGTCCTCTCTTGCTTTTTTCCTTTTTTTTAATGTTACCTTAAATTCGAGGGAGGGGAGGCGTCAGGGAGACACCTGTGTAAGGTCACATCTCAGCCTCCAGAAGCTTGGAGTGTCACCCGTGTACCATGATGGGGTGCTCTACAGTGTTTCCCTCTAAAACTTTTTTTTTTTAAATATGTGTCAAAAAACCAAGTTTTTGTGTCAAGCACAGAGCTAAGGGAATGGCTGAGGGAAAATCATCCTACCGCAATCTCTTATTTCTAGGTACCGCAGCCACCATCAAGCACCTGTACAGTCATATGTTCCCAGCAGGTGAGAAACCTCTGGGCAAGGCACTGGTTGCCCAAGAAAGAAAATTGCCTCTTTATACCCACTTTTTTCCACAAAACATAGGAAAGTACTCATTAAACATTTCCAATAAACAAAATAACAGAAATATCGGAGTTACTGTGCTATATCAACAAAGCATTTATCAAGGTATACCCTCTGCAGAGTTTCTGGTCTAATTCAGCATATATACTTTTTCTGTTGGTAGATATTTTTCCTGTCCCTCTTCCACGCTCCATCATTAAAAAGCTCGTGCCCCTGCCAGCCTTTCTAATCTGAAGAACTTTTATGATGGGGCAGAGGGGCTCTGCCTTATCGGGAAAATCAGCGTGACATCTGAATTAAAATTAAAAATCACCTGCAGCTGGAGAGGACTGGGAGACACCTCATCTAAATAAGAACACAAAACCTGAACTTGCAAATCGCCAAGCCATACCCTCAGCTGGTGTCAGATGAGGCTGGAGCCAAGGAAGTTATGCTGATTTACACCACCGGCTGACTGAGCCCCGTGTGCTTAGCTGGACCGGGGACTGGCAGCGCAGCGTGGTGGAGGATGCTGTAAGTACTCCTGTAGCACAAAGACACTTTTTAGACTCCAGCCCTGCTCCCACAAATAACAACATCCCGGCGCTTTCCAAGTGTTTGCTACTTAACCCCCCTTTACGTGCTTTACATTTCCCATTGTGCCTTTATTCAATTTGAAAAGCCCTTGGTCTACCCTTGAGCAAAGTGACTTCAGAAGCCTCTTGAAATAAACCCAGGATTAAAGAGAAGTCCCCCTCCAAGCAGAGAATTCAAACAACTTTCCTCCTGCAGCTCGCCAGATTAACTTTCTGCCACAAGCCTCGCATGCACCAAACGCAAAAGCAACTTCTTTCCACCAGAGCGCTGCCGTTAGATGAACCCGGGCCAAAGAAACCAACCCTCACAGCCATTCACCAGCTACGGGAAGGGAAACGGCGCCCGGATCTCAAAGGCTGAATTACTCACTGAACCACGCCGGGCTTCGCCCTCAGTCAGTGCGCGGTGGGCTGCAGGCTGGCGGGGCGGCGGCGGGGGCTCGGGGAGCTAGGG